>NC_041714.1:16874426-17106926 GCF_900700375.1 Denticeps clupeoides
ATTTCATCTTTTTTTGTTATCATGTATTAATTCATAGTTTTAGTTTCAATACAACCAATGGTGAAAAGCACAGTGTGATGTCACGTCCACAAGCTGACGGGGAGAATGAAGTGCAGAGGTGGGACATTCTGGAAACAATGATTATTAAACATGAATAAACCGGCACAAAAAACAAAACTAGCCCGCAGGCGTGTGTGGTTTTGCCAGAAGTGAAAAGAACTGTACACATAAGTCGTATGGTCCACATAAAATGTCGCAGTCTCGACCGACTGCTTCAAAGTTCCTTATAACCAGGCTCTGCTGTCATGCAGATTGGTGCCAGGTGCATCTCCAGGTGCACCCAGTCGTGACAGGTGAAATCATTTGTGAGGTGGACAAAATCCCAGCAACTCACAGCAATAACTGCTGTGCTACACATCCTGGAGTATGAATAAATATTATAACGGATTTAAAAATAGCATGTTTAACTTAAAGATGGTAGTCTGATTGGACTTTGTTAAAAAATGTCAAGAATTTGCTGGTAAGCTTTAGAACTTAATGTGTGCTCCTCATTAATTGAGAATCCACACATGCTTGGACTAAATCCAGGAGAAAGAAACGTTTGGAATTATGCCTAAACATCCTGACAGAGATCGGCATATTCAGCCTGCCTTGTACAGAAGCAGGTTGCCAAGCGAAAAACTGCATCTGCCGTCTCCTCAAGCTCCCCGGACCAGACAAAAGAGTCCAGGAGTTTCCCCAGAGGCCGTGGACTTGTTCCCCTGAGCCTGATCGTCAAAGTCTGTCCATTAATTGGCTTAAAGTGCATCCATAAGATCCATTTTACTTCTATTGTGGCTCAGCCCATGTTACCGACTCCTTCAAGGTGGCCTCTTCTGTCCATCCATGATCCATGGTGACCTTTTTTCAGTCTTGGAGAGTGACCTGCAGGCTGGACAAATTGCAATCTAAATGTCAGGAGGTGTCAACCCTCGGTGCATCAGATCAATGCGTTACAAATTGGATGACAGAGATGTAGCATTTGCCATCATCCATTTAAATGTTCCGCACATTGATCTGCCACAGGCCCACCACACATCCACAAGCGATCTGCTCCTGTACTGGTGGTGATGGTCACATGGTAGCTGCGTCTGTCCATTTATACATATCTGATTTAGATTAGTGGTGGTCAAGACCCTTATCTGAGTCAATAGATGTCAGAAATTTGACCCCTGTGCATGCTACTAGGTCGATTTACAATGGTTCTATACATAGGTTTCTGCACCGCACGCACACAAATACCATTTTTTATAATTTTCAGATTTTGATTGTGTTCACGTTCCATATGTGACAAACGTGTAAAGATTCATATTTGGATAAAAAGGAAAAGGAACATGTACGTTTCACCTTTACGTTTCATACTCAACCAATATTCTACCAATTCAAAAAATCTATTAAAAAAAATGTTTTATCTGTTTGCGTGATCCAAAAATCCAATCATACATTGTAGTAATTGTGATCTATCTTTAATTGTCACCGTTAGAATAGTCATTGAATCGCAACTTCAACCAACTTGTATAACTATTTTATTAATTCGATAAGTAGATGGAATAAATGCATGGAAAGGTTGTCTGGTTCTGCCGACCGGTTGAGGGATTCAGTCGAGAATGGTCACCCACTTTTTCTGAAACAATCTGTTGTGCTGTCAAAAACGATACAGTTATGCGGTGAAAACAAGATCAGAAGCTGCTGCGCTCCTCTCCAGGGAAACAGGGCCCTGGCCACACAGCCTATCAGCATCAGTAATATTGGCAAGGGCTTTGCCGAGATTTCAGCTCTCGTTTCAAACCAGCACCGCCGCAGAATGACAGATGGGATTGCCGTGCCATTGCTACAGAGGCGGTTGGGGGCCTAGCATCTCCCTGCTAACTAGACAGAGGGCTGTACACGGCAGTCCTCGGCTGCTGCTGGGCTTGGCTGACACAATTAAAACGCCTTTTATTTCAGCAAACCACCTACTAACGGGACATTTTTCATCCCTGGGCGATGGAGAGAGAGAGAAGCTTTTATCATGAAAAACAACACAAATCACAAATAACAGCGATGCTGAGTCACAATCAAAAGCAGATGACGCTCTATTTTCTTTTGTCTTTATAAGAAAGGTAAAGGCATTTGAGAACTTCTAATCCAAATTTGAAACCAACATGTCGGTAGCAACCAGAGTGTTCTGAGGGGTGTGTTCTCATGGTGCTATGTAGGACACTATATATGTTTGCTACTGTCACAACATGTCTTCAGGATTTATGAAAATACATGACCAGTCAAAAGTTTGGACCTACTCTGTGACAGTTATGAAGGCTAAGATGGAGGCCAATGTAAGAACAAAATTACAGATATATGCAAAGTATGTTGATGAATCTAATGAGATTTCTGATGAGTCGTTTCTTTTTACTTTCATGGCTGCCTTCTTCACTATTGTTGTCCAAAGCCGCCTCATGAGATACTCATTAAGGTGAGTGAATAATAAGGAAGTGTTCAGCATAAACACTTGCTGAAACAGTAAACAGTAGCATAACACTTGAGACTGAATGTTGCCTAGCTGTTGGCACAACAAAATGTCACTTATGTAATTAGTCACATACGATAACTGTCATTTATAATTTTTTTTCTTTCTTCACTATTACTAATGTTCCTGTCACAGGGGAATTCGATGACGTACTTGCAGACATACTTTGGGCATGGGGATAATCCGTCGTACCGGTAGAGGACACTGGGCGAGTGGGGCAGGAGGACCGGGGGCGCCTGGCGGCGAGGAATGAGGAAGCAATGGACGCGCTGCATCGCAGCGGGGAGTCGGTTCGGGATCTTTGGGAAGGACCGGGGCAGAGGAGAACCGGAAGACGGCGGGTTTCAGGATGGTCCAGGATCTTGGACTGGACAGGAGTAGGTCCTCGGCAGCAGGACGGTAGGGGAGCATGGAATCCCGTCTTAAACCGATGGGCCAGGTAGGTTCAAGGTCAGGGGCAGGTAGAGGTTGTAGCCAGGAATTTCCGGTCGGGGTTCCTTTCGTGGTTTCCAGGGGATCAGGCAATTCTCGAAGTCGTGGGCAGGCGAAGGTCGTATTTCAGGAAGGTACAATTATCTTAGGTCGGGGTGAGAGAGCTAGCGTCTCTGGCGAATAAACTCATTCAAAGACGGGCGTTCTCCTTGGGGTTACCTCACTTTTATACTTGCCACCGTCCGCTTCCATTTCCTCTTCCGGGTCGTCGTCTCCCAGGCTAGTGAGGCGCCCTCTAGCGGGTGGAGGTGCGTTGGCCATGACAGTTCCATTCTATTTGTTTATTGCACAACCTCCCATGTGTTATTTTATAATGTGTCTTCAGTTCTGGTCTATAATGTAAATAATGCAATACTTATTGGTGAAGTGAAGTGATTGTCATTGTGATACACAGCAGCACAGCACACGGTGCACACAGTGAAATGTGTCCTCTGCATTTAACCCATCACTCTTAGTGAGCAGTGGGCAGCCATGACAGACACCCGGTTAGCAGTGTGGGGACAGTGTTTTGTTCATTGGTACACTCTGTGGTACCTTGGCGGACCGGGATTCAAACCGGCAACCTTCTGATTATGGGGCAATTTTCTTAACCACTAGGCCACACTGAATAGGTGCATCCAAACTTTGTTTGTTTAAAATTAATGCAAACTAGAAAAGATTGACTGCTAGTCATCTTTTTGATGTGTAATTATTCTTGATACCGAGAAGATGAAGTATTAATGGTTGTATTTTCAAACATAAGAGGAGCCTGTATGCATCATTGACAGCTCTCACACTCCCATCTTCCTCCCTCTGGACAATTTAAATGCCCAGGTGTAGCACAACAGCCATCTCCACCCTTTACCCTCTCTTTTCGGATTCTCTACACCCGTAATTAGCCTTGTGAGCAGGATATATAAGTTTATAAGTACTTCAATTCAGGCCTTCTAACGGGTGAACTAGTAAACGTGACATTAGCTAACATGACCCATGTGCTATATCTTATTTAACACCAAGGAACTACATGCCAAAGTCTTATTTATTCCATGAGAAAGAAGGTAATAGCTCATTAGTTTGAGTCCAGGGATGATATTTATGAGAGGGTGCTGTAGGTCAAAGAATTGAACAGGGGAGTGTCTTGTTCTGAACTCGCCCTGATAAATCCAACAGACCGTAATGTTGTCATTTTGTCAGCGTAGGGGGAGAAACTATGGCTTTAAGAAAAAACGAACAGTGCTCCTAAACACTGATGCTTGTAAATTCAAAAACCTGCAGTATATTATGGACACCTCTCAGCCACACCCAATACCAAGACCAACATGCAGATTTATCACTGCTTTAATTCAGGCCCACACTATTTCCTTGCTCGCCAGTGCAAGGCTAACATCCTCCTCAGGGTTTACAAAAAAAAGATTAAAAAAAAGACAGAAAAACAAACTTTAACAAAGTTTGTCAATCTTTCATTTCCTACTAATAATTTTTGCACTAAAAAATGGAAGATATTTTTCTTTTTCTTCAACCAAGTTCTTTTTATCTTTTGAATTGAATCCTGAAGGTGCCTGGTCCCCACTAGGGATCAACTGAGGTTGCTCACTGTGCTTGCAAGCGTAGTGCCCTATGTCAGGTAAAAAAAATACAGCTCTGAGTCTCAGTGCACAAGTGATTTGGTTATATGACCGCATGGCTAAAGGCTTTCAAAGAGCTGTGGTGTTCAGTGTGGAGAAAAAATAAACCCAAAGGCCCAAGTAAAGGAGGCATTCTTTTTTCTTTTGTACCCAGTATTAGGTGAGGCTCATGGTTCCATGAAGGCTGAACAAGACATAATTCCCGGAAGCACTGCTGCTAAGTACCTCTACATGACTTCACTTATTTATTTCAGCGCTACCTGAGCAGCTTGACGTGTGGGCCTTTCTAGGCACCTGCCAAACGTAAAGAAAGTAACGGAGCATTCTTTCTGCATAAAGCCTGATTCTTCCTGAGAGTAAGTTGAGAGTTTGATCTCGTACGTATTGATAGTTGCCACGTCTGGTGTTATTTGCTCCATCTTTTCATAACAGCTCTATCCTCCGACTCCAAATCTGCAGAGCTCTAAGTTTGCTTTTGAAGCATTACTGAGAGCAACAACGGGGTCTCGCTCATCTTCTGCCCCTCCCACCATGTCTTTATCTCCTCACAGTGCTTCTCAGAGCCGGGTGTATTTCATGGGTAAAAAAAAAAGTGGTTCAATTTCACAGCCTTGTAGTCCATTACAGAGCGTGCCAACTTGCTCTGTTTTGGACGAAAGAAAGAAAATCTCAGCAGAGGCGCTGCACTAGTAAATGTCAACAGAGCCATAGATGGAATCAGCATGACGTGATGAGTTGTGTCCCTGCTACGATTACTTATAATTGACAGGGCCAAATATGCAGCTAATATATATATATATATATATATTTGAAGTTAAAAAAAAAAAAAACACAACCGACGTATGCTGAAGTATGCCTTGGTCGCTAATAGGGAATGTGAAACACTTTGGGTGAGCAACTTGTGATTTGCTCAGTTGCACCTTGGCGGTTCAGGATTCAAATCAGCATCTTTTCCGCTTCCTTACCCGCTGGGCCACCACTGCCCGTCCTTCATTATATTACATATTGTTATTATATTCCTAACTGCCCATTATTTTAGTTTTGCATGTCCTTTCCTCTATTAATCATAAATGAAGTTCACCCCATGATGCACTGACGTCAAACAAAACACAATTTTCCGAATCTCATTGTTGACACATCATTGACTTTGTAAAAAAAAATTGAGTGTGTGTGTGCTTGTGTGAGGGGGCTTGCACACCCTCTCCAGCAGCCATGACCCTAAGTGGAAATGGATGACATGTTTAATATTTCCTGCTTCCTGCTGTTCTCATCTCTAATTTCTTACAATATATACAGATCGGGAATTTACCACACAATGTTGCCATTAAAAAGTGCTAAGCCAAAGTGTCCTCATTGTTAATAGCCTGACGTTAGGTTACAGCGATGTCAAACTAAAATGGGAGATATATGGGGAGATATGAATGACTTGATTTCTCCACTTTATTAGACACATTGCAAAACACAATTTACGTTCAATGAACAAGGAACAAAGGAATACAGCATGAGTAAAAAGCAACTTATTTTAATAAAGAGACGGTTTACATGCAGGTGCTGCATGAAGGCAGAAGGAGAAAAGCTGTTGTGCCTCTATTGAGTCCCTCAAATGCACAGTGCCCAGCAAAAAAAAAAAAAAAAAAAAAGAAACTAAAATGAATCATTAAGAAAATCTGACAACTGCAAGTCCCTCTCTCACACAAACTGTTATCTTTAATATCAATGCCTTTGGTGCCCTTGCCGGCAAATTTGGTGTGAAGACAGTAAAGGGCAGACTGAGATACCTTAAATTCTAGCTCGAATGCACGCTTTTCATTAAATGTTGAATAGTACTAGGCTGGGTGTGTTTGCTTCTAAATCGCCCTGTGTGGATCTGTAGCTCCAACGAGGCAGCGCATCACCGAATACTGATGGTGCTTTCAGTGTGAACTAGGAGCTCATCATGTCCAACCTACAGCTGCCTCAGCACATGACACATTTATCACATTTGACCTGTAAAGTATATTTAACATAACAATGGACTATATCCCAAAGAAGACCATTAGTTTCTCTGAATATATAAGATCAATTCTTAAATACGATATTCAGGAATTTATTGTGCAGGCTAAAAGGTTCAGCAATCAAAAAAAAAAATAAATAACTCTAATAGTATTAAACAATGTTAGCTCAGGGACAACAAGGTCCCAAGCGCCGCTGAGGGAAGCGGTAGTGAGGAAATTCAAGAACAGGTCATTCAAGTCCGAGGGTACAATGCAAACAATCTGATGAACAGTCCAAATAAAATGTGACCTTTAGCCAAACAATGAACATTCCCTCCCTTTTATGCATGTGACATTCAGTCAGAAAGAGAGAGAATCATCTCCACTTAAGTTAGCTTTCCCAACAGATCTTCAAACACCATAATCTTATCAACTCTTCTTCCCCTATGGGACAAAAATGAGGAGCACAGCGGCACCTCTCCGGTGACAGCTGGTGACAGCCACACAAAGACCTTACCTGCAGTGTTTGTGAGGACCGGTCAGAGTCTCGATGACAAAGCACTCCCCGTCATTCAAGCAGTAGGCCAGGTCCTTCTCGTGGCATTGCTTAAAGTGCTCCGATCGCAGCGGTGGTAGAGTGGGTGATGCTGAGGGTGGAAAAAAGAAGAAGAAAGAATTAGAAATGTGATTTTAACTTCACAACTAAACATCGTGAAGTCAACATCATGTATGAGGTGATCATGAAGATCATGAAAAGCAGCACGTTTCCAACTCTTTCAGGACTCTTTAAGACCATACCCATTGTCTTACTCAACATGGTTGGGAGAAGTCTGAATTTTGCATACCTAAAGAATATAACCTTTTGCATAGTTTTATAGTTTTGAGTCTTCTACTGTGTTTTTCCCCACAGTGTAATATCTTGACCCATGAAAATCTAGATATCTTCAGTCAGCAATGTCATGTCCACCACTAACACACATGACCATGACGAAGCATTATTGTGTAACCTCAGTGTGTAACCTTGTCATTATTTGTGTTAACCCATTTTATTGATCTTCTTTTATCAATATTGAGGAGAGAAAAATAAACACATGAAAATTTGAACTATGATCCCGATTAAAGAAATAACACACAGTCAAACAAGATACCAACAGGTAACTCAAAGGGATCTGAGGGGACATGATCCCATTCCCTTTTTTTCTTTCAAAGGCTATGTTATAATGTGTGTGATCTTGCAAAGGCCTTTCTGCAAGTTCACACAGCCGCCTGTGATGCCCAATCGTTGCCGACCCCCTAAAAGTCCTCCGATCCTGGCAGAAGACATCAAGTGGGGGTAGCAACGTTAGGCAGCTGAAGGAAGGGCCGAGGGAAAAAGTCAGCTCATTACTCCTCCAACCAAAATCTAATTACCGGCGACAGGGAGTGCGCCGTGAAACACTGTATGTAAAGTTAATACAGTGCCAAGGGTGTTTGGTTTTCCTCCTGATCCGTGGCTGGAGAAACCATACAGCAAGATGAATGAGGGACCGGGATAATCACTCTCCAACCCTTTATGTGATTAATACTCTGTTTTCGAGCGCGACTCCATTATGATTAATCAGGCCGAGCCCGAGGCTCTAAACCAAAGTGGCCAGAAAGCATATAATAATATCTCTCTTTCTGAGGCTCCCAATCAATATTCTGGTACGTTTCTTCGTTAGTGTCACATTGCTCAAGATAAAAAAGAATAATTGTAAACAGTGAAACTCTATTTGTGAAGAGCGACTGTATGAATGAATGAAAGAACTCATTCCTATCTTTGGCCATACGCATCCAGACACATTTCAATCTTTGCTGAAACGTTACGTGGAATTAATTTCTCATTTTCCTGCCACTTGTAGGAAATGAAAACCTTCATGTGAACATCGAGAGCATGAGACCTCTCCTCGATTTTAGAACAGCACGACCGGATCCATTCAAAATACATTCATAGATGTAGCAAAGCAGCAGATTTGGACCCTGCAGATAAGCTTGTCCTCAAACTTGGGACTCCGCTCCGCTTTAAACACATTGCTGTAAACCGAAGAGCTGTTTTTTGTTCAGTGATATTAGATATTTTAAATCGAAGCTGTTAGGCAGTGCTTGCTTTCCTTATCCATCCCTTTTAATCAAGGGTCAATATTGATATGAATGGACTTCATAAAATTCCAATGACAGTGTCATGTTCCCAGAAACGTTTGTACTCATTGTTACCATCTCTTCAATGATTAAAAAAAAAAATATATATATTCAGAAGCATAGCATCCACATAATGTTTTAGCATCTGGGAAATCATATAGTTCATTCTGGTAAACTTCAGTGCATTGAAGACTACTGAGCCTTATTTTTCTGAAATTCCTCTGAAATAAAAAATCAAAGCAAAAAATCGAAGCCTTGGCTCTGTCTTCATGAGAAGCGAGGTGAGAGGATGTGGTGTTGGTTTTAGCATTTCATTTAGGAGAACCCTGCATTATTTAGCAGGCCACGGCTAATAACCCATCAGTGTCCCGTATGAGGCAGCGTTCATCTGACTGATTACAATTACGGCCTTATTATTCATAAATGTGGGGTCTCATTATTCTTGATGCTCATAGGCGCACCCATGTTTGCCTTAAAGTGGACCCATGACTGCATGATTTGTATGAGATCTCCATACTTGTACACATTATCAGGGCTGCGGCCTCAATGCAATCCAAATTAAGTGCTGCGCCCTTGAATGCATAAGCAGGGTGCCTGGAAAGCCGATTTCTGTAACAAATTAAAAATCAAACCACCCTTTCAAATCACCGTGCACTCTTTATTATGCCGGGCAGGGAACAGCATGAACACACCCATCGCTGTGTTGCATCGCGGGTATGCTAATGTTGGAGCTGGTGGGTGTGGTGCGGTATGGCAGCAGGACTGATGTGGCCATGGGCATGGATATGGCAGAAATCTCTGCTCTCTATCTTGGTTTGCTTTGGCTCTGCACAGACAGGTTGGAGGATGCTAAGGCTTGTGATTCCCCCAGGGCCGGCTGCTAATAGCATCCTTCAAAAGTGACATTCCCCCGGAGAGGCTAGCGGGATGACAGGAAGTGAAGGTCACATTGTATTGAGCGCTGGCGATACAGGAGCCAGAACAACACCGCAAAGAAAAGGTTCATGGATGGGTAAGAAAAAATAATAATTGAAATGCCTTCCTTCCAAGGACATGCCTGTCAGGTGAATCCACAATAATCTGATCATTTTATGCTAATTCTCTCACCTCTCACCTAGTGGTAATCAGATGCCCTGTTAAATCATATTAGTTCTAACAATTACCAATTCAGCCAAATGAAGAAACCAGTCAAATGTATGCTCTGTCCATACCATGTGCAATGTCACATGACCAGCAGCTCCATGAATGGAGCTCCTAGATGAAAACATTTTATAGCCAAAGGAAAACATTTTGTATTGTAATAAATGTGCATAATATCAATGAAGACTTTGGACTTGAGTAGGTGGCTTTTATTATGAATATTATTAGCATATTACATGATTATTACATGACCATTATTACCAGTATTACCTTACTAAAGCCAGTTATACTGAACATAGCGTGTACTGTAAAAGTTGCAATAAGTTCACAGATCGATTATTTTCTTTTCTTTTCCAATTGAATCCATTGTTCAGGCTACCTGATATAGGGAGTTCAACAATTAGCTTCGCTAATTCAGTGAATCGCTGAGCCTAATTAGGCAGATATATCAAATTAAGTGAAATAGAGCACACACGCACACACATTCACATAGAGAGTAGCTGAGTGTTACTAGTGCTGGAGAAAACGAGGAAACCGAGCCACCATCAGCAATAAAATGCAGTCCCTGGCATCGTTCAGACTCCTGGATTTTGAGGTTTCAATTAACAACTCGCTCTAAGACGTAGCGTGCCTACACACAGCAGAGCAAACAGAATCTTGCCACCAAATCCCACTCACCCAGTACCCCTCTCTGCTTTTCACCTGTCCCTCTCGCCAACCCACTCTCCAGAGTCGAGACCCTGCAAGGCTGAAGCGTGCTCTGGGCGTTTTATTTGTTTCCGTGCTTGTACGGGATTCACGCCTTTCCCATTCCATCTCTCAGAATGACTCCAAGGGGTCACAGGCAATTTCCTGTCACAAAAGGCAGGCCGCTGATTATCCCCCAAGGCTCGGTATTGGCCCCGGCCCTGATGCTGCAACAGACAGTGGTAAACAAAGCACATGGACAATAGCTTGGGCCACATATCCCCAAACCAGTGTATGTGTGTGTGTGTGTGTGTGTGAGTGTGTGTAGTAGCACTTGGTTTCAGGAGGAATGATGAAGTGGACAGAGAATCATCTTAACAAGCCAGAAACAATGGCAACTCAATGCAACAATCGGCTATAGGCACTCTGGAAGTCGGCCACTAGAAGACAATAAATGTCAAAGCCACGCTTAAGCGCACTATTCATTCACCGGCACGCACCCTGGTGCACCCGCAGACACTCGGGCTGACAACCGTGAGGTAAAAGTAAAAGGTAAGACTGAGGTGCTTTTATGTCAGGCAAGAGACTAACAGAAGCAGTTGGTGCTCTCGTATTGGGCGATGGTTTAATAAAGACATGTCACCACACCATGCAACTTTATATATCCGGCCATTGAAAAAGAATCTGCTGAATCACTGTTGGATATTGCATATAAGGTGCGCATTGTGTTTTATTTTTGGCAGCATGCGATTCTTGGACCCGCTTTATATCCAGATCGATACTCATGCAACTCAAACCAGTCAATGGCATGGGGAAGCAAACGAGCCAGGGCGGGTGGGGTTAAAGCTGCTGAGGCGACGGTCAGATGCTGCCACTGCATTGCAGATGCAGCATGAGCCAGAGCAGATACAGTACGTCAGACTACGGCTGAGGGATAAGTCAATCCTGTACAATGTGTAGATAGCTGCAGGAAAGGGGAACACAGGAGGTCCGGTATTTTGGCGAGTTTTTATTATTTTTTATTTTTTACTGCAGAGTCAGCTCGAGGAAATGCACATCTGCTTCTTGGCCGAGACCGTACTACATTTCTCACCGCGGTCCTTACTTCCTCTCATCCCCTCCCACAGGACAGGATTTTGAAGAAAAAGAAACAGTCCTTTTCTAACGCATCTCAGGCATGTCTATCGCTTCCTGGAATCACATTAGCCACAGTCCTTATAAACATGCCTACCAGGGTCTGGGACGGGAGATGCCCCTCAGTCTTCTTTATCAGCCGGCTTAGTCACACCTGGCTCACACCATCAAGCGCAGGATTAGACGGGTTGAGCCTCCACAGTGCATGAGGGATGAGGCTGAGGGTCAACCGGCAAACCCTCCCAGTACTCTTTATACAAAGAACTTAAAGGGACATCATGGTGAAAATAGCATAGACTACCGAACGACCTTTTATGTACAATAGTATGGCTTCAAATGTTTAAATGTCAGACTTCAGCATGGTCGATGAGCAGCAGTGTTATCATGTAAGCATCTGTCTCTTGCAGCAAGCTGACACACCACAGACACATTTAAATACACATTTTACTGATAACATAGAGGTAGAGTTTCAAATGCTACTGACAGAGCATCCAGAAATGGTTTATATTTTAATCAATAAATTTGGTAAAAAAAAAATTCAGCATGGATTCAAATAATTTTATATCCATGTATTGTGTACATAACTCCACGTGTTCATTCATGTTTTGATGCCTTCAGTGAGAATCTACCAATGCAAATGGTCATGAAAATAAAGAAAACACATTGATTGAGAATGTGTGTCCAAACTTTTGGCCTGTACTGTATATCGGTAAAAGTTGTGCATTTGACAACTTGGAACTCTGCAGTGCATTCGTAAACATATAGACCTATGGTTAGTATTGCTTAAAAATTTGCTTGCAGAAACACGTGTTGGCTTAGAAATAACATTGAAAAGTAGAAATCTACCAAGCCGTGTGAAGTCAACGACCCATGCTATGCAGAAAAGCCAAAGAGGTAAGGGGCTCAGCAGGCTCCGGATTCAGCCGAAATGTTAATATCAGGGGAAACGCACTCAGACAGAAAGAGGGTGAGCGAGCACAGGCGTAATTTAATTTTTCTATAAAAGCCCAGACAGACAGAAATCTCTTGTCTATCACCCCCCCTTCAGCTCCAATTACAGAGCCATTTGAGGGCAGCACATTGAAAAACTACATGTAAAGCAGACACAAAATACTGGGTCACTGAAATACTGCTGATTGAGTCCAGTTTCTGGTCTTTTTCAGTCCCAAAATGAAAAATATTTCTGGCTAAAAGTTTTTTTGTTTTTTTTTTTCCTGTCTCTGAGTAAGGCCAGAAGGATGTGGGAGGATCTTGTGTTAGGCATGGGTGAGTGTCTTAATTAAACTCAAGAGGAACGTCATGACACTGCCTCAACAGCTATATTTTTGTGTTATAAAGAAAATACTAAAGATAGGTGGGGAAAGGAAGAAAAATCATAGGAAATCTCATTCCTCCGAGCTGAAAATGGGTTACGTGAGGACGGGGTGCCACATTAATTTACCTGCATGATGGAATAGTGACTGAAGTCACTGAAGTGGCTGGGAACTTCAGACGTAATTACTTTTTCAAGTGTAGTTTGAGAGGCTTTTCCGGGCAGTGAAGACTGTGTGTGTGTCTGTGTGTGTGTGTGGTGTGTGTGTGTGTGAGTGTGAGAGTGTGTGTTTGCTGGGGCTGGGCGTGTCACACCTGCAAATAAACGTACAGTTCTGACAAAGGGCATCCATTATTTTTTTACCATTACACTAAGGTGAAATCTTTTTGGGACATGTGGCAGAGCTACGTGGATCGTCCGTCATGCTGTCACATCACGATTAGGTTTCATATTATTATTATTCTGGAAAGGGCTACTCTGGCATGAATAACATGTCTGAGATCTCCTTAAAAATAAAAGGGAGAATCTTGACCTTTGGCTCCACTAACAAAATATCTAGGCAATGCATGCATGAGTCAAAATTACTATGTGTGCCAAGTACCAAGAAAGCATTCCTGGCATCTTGTTTTTGAGAATGTCAAGTCATTGACCTTTTGGAATCCTAAATTTAATCAGGTCATTTTCAAGTCCAAGTAGAAAGGTCTTTCAGTGCAGCATTGGATTGGTGTGGCAATGAGATTATGCTCCCACCAAACAAAACTGAAAGCCAAAGTAACAAACACTTGCAAAACAACTGGAAATGTCCAGAGAGTCTAAGTCCTAAAAAGTGACATTTCATGAACAGAGAAATGCCTGAAAGTGTCTGAAGAAATTCTATTTTATTAAGGCTCCCACTTCATTTCTATTTTGCATTGGTTCAGTTTTTGATAAAGATTGGCAACTCTCCATCCTTCTACGTCTCGCTCTGCTGAGATTGAACAGGGAGCAGCCAAAAGAAACCACTTTTCGGTGACATTATTATGGAGAATTATGAATCAGAAAGTGTGATTAGAAAGCTGTGTTTTATTAAAAAGGGAAAGCATGGCGGAGCACTGTTAATTCATACATGAGACAAAATTAGGCGACAAATGTAATAAGATAAGCGCAGAAACATTTGCTGCATTCATTTAACTAAAGAGCCTGGAATCTTTGCCATTCTGTGGCAGGTCAGGACACCAGATGAAAAAAAAAAGTTCTGAGGTTGCAAAACATTGCAGCTCTGCCTTGGTCCCTGGAGGCCTCCAAAAGAAACAGCTTGCCTGAAATTGAACCGGCATGCTTGCTATATATAACCAGTTAACATTGGCTACACTAGCTTACAAACATAAAACTTTATGGTGCATCATGATTAACTTTCATTTTTACATGCAGTGGTATGTTGAACTGTTGAATGTCGAAATTGTCCCCAATAAGCAGCACACTTAGTATTCAAACGTTCAAAGAAACATCGATTAACATTTAACATCTTCTAATTGTATGTAGTGCATAGACTGCAGATAATGACATACAGATATGCCCAGTGCATAGTAAAGTAGGTGGACATGCTTACCATGCTCTGCCCACTCTAGCCAAAACCAGAGGCATTTTGTGTGAGTCTCTTTGCACAAGGTTCAAGCAGCTAGCCAAACAATCATCTCAAAGCCACGGTGTCATAACGCAGAGTCAATAGCCATTAGATGATGATAATGGTGCGGTGATTTCCAGCCACCAGCAGATCTTCCGTCCGAGCTCCAGCCTCCCTGGCTGTTATCATTGAAGCTGTGTGTCAGACACGGCATAATATTTCTGGATCAAATCAAGCTCGGGTTCAGCAGCTTTCTGAACTCGGGGAGGTGTTGGGGCTGACGGGATCCGAATCGTTTATGCTGACTCAC
Organism: Denticeps clupeoides; assembly: GCF_900700375.1. Lineage (NCBI taxonomy): Eukaryota > Metazoa > Chordata > Actinopteri > Clupeiformes > Denticipitidae > Denticeps > Denticeps clupeoides. Next base: position 16,889,384 of record NC_041714.1, read on the forward strand.
ATACATACAGTACAAACGCACACAGTCATGCAGACAATCGCATGGCAAGACTTTTAATACTTTCAACACAGCGCATGCACTTTTGCACGCATGCACGCACACACAGACACACACACACACACCATACCCTTTCTTAGCCTCCCATCCCCTGAGGGTTTGAGGTTATTTATTTTCTGCACAACTCTATCCTCTAATCTCTCCATGAGCGAAGCCCGAGTAAAATTACCTCTAAATAATTCCAGCGGTCTGCCTCGGAAAGGTTAATGAAGTAATTAAAAGTCTGTTTGGGGAATTAAGGGGGTAGGTGGGGGTGGGGGGGTAGTGTAGCAGCACGCGATCAAACAGAAATCAACCTGGCGCCTTCCAGGACAACAGACTAACTCCGGCCACCCTTCAGCACCCCTCCATCACGCTGAGCTGTCTGGAGCTGCTGCGCTGGGGCGGACAGCGCAAGTCAGGGTCACTTCACTCAAAATCAATACCAGCACACGGCGCCAGTTCTCACCGAGTCATCGCTTCGCTGTGGGGCACCGCCCCCTCGGCTTTGTCTGATATTATTTGTCCAAGTCTGAGGCTGAGAGCGCTGCAGTGCACTGCATGTGTCATGATCAGCTGTTATGAATTGTGAACAACCATGCTGGTCCACATCTTGCACTGCAGATATTCTTACTCTTGGGACGTCATTGCACCTAAAACGACATCAATGATTCATACAATCACTTTGTGATTTGCTGATGAATGTCATAGCCTGCTAAGTAGCAGCTAAGCATCGTTGCTCCTCAAACACATTATTGGACATACAACGTAGCAACTGCAAGACACTGACTTTCATCTCATCATTGTCTACAAAACCTGGTACATGTTATACCTTTTACCAGATAAAGAGTTACAGTGATGACTCTGAATACTGGATTTATAAAATGAATTACAAAAATTACACCTTCGGTGTTTGGGTTTTCACTAGCGGTGCTGAACCCTACAAAGCATCGCAAGCTGTTAAAAACATTCTCATCCAATTATTCTCTACAGAAAGTTCATTTTTACAAATGAATGCCATAACAAAAAGACAGAATTACAGAACAGAAAGACAAAACAGAAAGACAAACAGAAAGACAAAAGCTGATATGCTGAAATCTCAACCATAACACAAGGCTATGTTAAAACAAGTCTCACATTCTTATATTTATATCTATTTTGCAAACCTTTCTTTTTTTAGAAATACTGATTTTTTAATTTCACAAAAACACACGTCAAGCCACAAGCAAGGATAATTAACCTGAAACCAGCATATTCTGAAATAAGAGGGATAAGAAAAAGATGTGAAAATAAGAGAGGATCCAGCAAGTGATCAGACACTTGGATGTACAGAGGAGTAAGATCTATCGTTGCTGATGGCACAAATGGGTCTTCATTCAGGAGATAAGACACAGGCTGGATGTGGAGTGGAAGTGGGTGTCAGTGAGATTGGAACGTGGCCGTATGGAGACTGATACTATCTCCTTCCGCCGGTGTACAGGAGTCTCACTGAACTCAGGCTGCGCATTTCTTCTGATGCCCTCTATCATATTTACATTCGCCCAGCTCCCAATTCATTTCCATTCAATTCCAGACAATATTATTAATACAAAAAAGCAGGAAGGCAAATGATTTTTAATTTTTTTTGTACTGTAAACAAAGGGAAAGATAATGAATTTCTGTCTCCTCTTGGCTGCTCACATAAAAACACATAGACTATATTCACAGAGTAAATGGTGAACATATTGTGGACTGTAATAAGCATCCACCAGTAAAGCGAATAAGTCCACAATGCACACAGACAGAAAAATTGAACTGGAAATATGGATATTTTTGCTACCTGAACTCTAATGTTCTTAAAATGTTCACGTTTGCAATACACTGTTTTAACAATTTAGTGCTAGTGCCACCCTGTACATCAGAGTGAATTTTTTTTACATAATTTTAACAGATATGAAGTATTGTATAGTCTGAGTCCCCATTTTTATTCAAGATTCAGTGTGTTTTATAAATAAACCGTTAGAGTTTAAATTAATGTTGATTTAAGTTTGATTGACAGGACTAATAATCCAAACCATAATATTTATACAGCTGATAATAAAAGACAGGAAAGAATAGAAATAATTACATTTTTGGCTCCTATTCTTAGCTGTATAGGATAAGGTTCTACAGTTCTGACAGACACGTAGGTGGATGTCAGCCTCCACAACAAACAGAGAACATACACGTGCACACACACAGGCCTGCACATGTTCTCAAACAGATGAAGACATTTGCACACCTACATGCACATACAAACACAGATGCAAAGTTTGTATGAGCTGCAGAAGATATAATAAAATCTTCCACACATATGGTAAATTCATACATATGGAAGCACACGATTCCACGCACCCACTAAATACATGCATATGGAAGCACATGCACGCCACACACAGTGGCATGACCGCACACTTGGAATCAAGCTAGGACAGTAGGAAGCAGAAAAACAAAGAGCTCATTAGTGTATTTAGCTTTGCTAACTCACGGATATGGCAGCACGTTGCCACCCGCATCAGATTAATGGCTGCACAGTAAAAACATTCCAACACGCCAATAGTTATGTGGATAAAATGCATTCTGAAACTGTATACATGCAGCCTGCTAATGAAAAAAATGACTATCCTTCAAGACACATACAGTAAGATCTGGAGAGATCTGTTTATGTTCATGTGTGGCCGGAGAGCATGGAGCTACAATCAATTCCCTCTTTCCCATACGCACACACAGAAACACTCTTCCGGTAAACAGAGGACCCTTCTAACCTTCCCATCAGGCTTCAGAGATTTTGTCTCAAACATCGCCTCCTTCCCCCAGGGTCTCGAACATGAGCTCAAACGTGTGTGAGTGCACATGCATTCACAGGCACATAGTGGTAAATGTGCACCTTCATGTGCACGTGTACCTTCTTATTCCAATATTGGTCACAAGCAACTAGAACAACATTACATAAACATGTCATAAATGTGTATATACAGAAGCCCAATTACTAAAAGTAAACAATTTGCATGTTTCAGTTTTATTAAGTTTCAAAGCAGATGTACAGATGTGCTCACAAATCTAATATAAAATGTTAATTTCACTTAACATATATTAAATATGAATACAATGCCAATATATTGCATACCGTAAGCCTACATGTGAACATGGCATAATAACATGATATAATAAATGGAACAACAGCTTTACTCACTAATGTAACAAGACCCTGCACAATGAAGTATTATTATATGGATGTAATATTATATGGATTTAAGATAACAAAACATGTATCACTTACAAACTTACACAGACATACACAGAAGTAGACAGAGAGTGAGAGACAAACAGAAGCTGCTGCCCACACAGCACGTCTGAAGTGATAGGCTGGAATCCAGCCTTCATGTCACAAAACATTTGTTAATAAGTGCCTTATCTCAATATGCAGCACGACATGGGCTGTAAATGTTAACAGGACAGACACACACACAGCCACATGCACCCCCCCACCCCACACACATAATATGCAGAGAATCTGCTATACTGTACAAAAAAACTTAACATTGCAAAGCATATTTAAGTACTTTCAACTGCACGCTTATGCCACAACTACATGGGCATGATTTTTTGGGTTGTTTTTCTTTTGTTTCTGTGTGTATCCATTAGTTTTGATTGTATTCAAGATTGAATGCAAGAAACCTAAACACAAACTCACACACACACACACACAGAAGCGCATGCATCTGTGAGAGTAAGTGTGTGTGAATGCATCTGTGCATGCATGAGCGTGTGTGCGCGTAAAGCTGCGCATCATAGTATCACTTCACACAGATGGCAGCTTAAGTGTGCCCCAGCATACCCCCCCCACCCCTCCCAACATCCCCCACCACTCCCAGCAAAGCTGTATTTTAAAACACTGCCGCATCCCAAGGGATCAAACCACACACTCTCCCATCATGCACGTCTCTATCACTCACAGCATGTCTCGTCAGCAAGGAGAACACACCACCCCATGAATACAACAGCACTGAACACACTAAAAGGATCAAAGCCGAACATCGGAGACGCCCCCCACCCCACACCCCCCTGAAATATCTCAGATTAGCTAATGTTATTGTCAGGATCCGGGGTGCTAGCGAGAGAAAATCTCGTAGTCAGGCAGGATCGCGTGCTCAGGGGTGCCGGCCGTGCTTTGAAGTGAAACGCGCCTTTCTTTACATGCCGTGGCCTGATCCCCGTTACCCGCGGATCGAACTCAGAGTCCCGCTGCCCTCTGGCTCACACCGAGCTCTGGCGTCTGAAGGGCGAGGCTCTTTGCACTCGCAGGAAGAGGTTCGTAGCGGCGTGAACAGAGTGAGTCAGAGCGAAGCCTGCAGAACACGTGACGTAAAGTTTCTGTTGAGACCTCTGGGATAAACATCAGTCAAAAAGGGAGAGAAACTTGCACAAAACAAACTAAACGTTGAACTGCCGAGCCATCTTTCGCATTCAGTGAACCCTTGGCCAATAGACTCACTGCTGCATGACCAATATGTTTTACAATCATCGCAAAATTATTCTGACCCTTTGTAATATAATTATCGACCCATTCCATTATTCTCCATTACTCCTCACAATGTTTCACCGTATTGCGTTGTGGAGGGGATATAGAGTTATGGCCAATGGTCCTGAAAAACATCATCACTTGCTGGCAGTGCTATTACTTTAACGATGCATGTCTGTAGTAGGCCTGGTTTTTCAGATTCTCATAGTTTCCAGCATGCAACATCTGCAGAGGGCTATATATGCTGTGCTGCATCCATAATTGTCTATTATCTTTTTCTTTGGCAATAACACATGATGGTTCATTACGTAATAACTTTTTGCATTTCACATTGTAGTTCTCTGGAAGAATCACACACATAAAATTGTGAGTTGGGTAGTTCCTCTCAAAGGTACATGTGGAAAGCAGTGTTTACTTCCAGAAGACTTTAAATTTGCATAGTCATACTTAGTGCGATATGAATATTTTACACAACTTCATTTGATCAGCTGATGTAATAATCTTTGATAGTGTCATAAATTCCAAAAATAATAATAAAATAACCTTTTGCTCGGATGTTTGTATGACAGTGAAGTATAAAGATGAAAGCTGCCTGCACAATAAAGAAAAAAGGAAGCCGATCCTTAAAGGTTCTATACAGGGTTCTGCTAATTGGAGTCCTGAATGTGTTCTTCTACTGGGAACACTGATTCTTACAAGTGAGATACAGATTTAGCTCTCCCCAAATAATCGATTCCTGCCACTGCTAATTAATCTCAGAATCATCGTTCGCACCACCTCCACGGCAACGCACACACCCTCTCCCGCCCTCCTAGGCGAGGCGGTGGAGAGCGTTATCAGGCGTGACAGATTGAGGTCAGAACGCGATGGAGATTGATGAGAGGAGGGATGTCACAGCAGGGCTGCTCCAGTCCGATTGAGCGGGTCTGCCGTGGGGACATGTCTTGCAAAGAGAGAGGTGGCAACACTTCACTCTCACATGCCTTAATCAACATTTACTCAAAGTCTGCTTGCCTTTAACTTCAACGTAACTACACAAATGCGCTGCCTGTAAATTAATAGAAAAATATGCTTTTTGGATAGGATTAAATAACATGACCAGACAATCCCAAAAGATCGTTCCCATTCAGGAATCACCACTAGATGGAGCTGCTTGTGAACGTGTGTGGTGTTCAAGAATGAAAGGCCCATGGACTACATATCACCCCCTCATTGATTTGAAGGGGGGTGGGAGCCATTAAAATCCCCTGTTTATTCGCCAGATTTACTAGGTGAGAAAATGCTGAAGAGGCTTTGGCAGCCTTTCTGCCTCTTAAATGTCATCATGACCAAAGCACGTGAGAAACCCGAGCAGGCGGTTAAAGGGCACTGAGTTATCGGAGAGTTGCTCTTCTACTTCCAACTCTTCCTTAATGTAGTCTGGAGCCTCTTATCTCTTTGAGACATTATCATCTCCGGACAGACGCTGTAATATACAACACCACGTCCCCCCCAACGAGCCCGAAGTGTAGCGTCCGTGACTCTTGCATCCTTTTTGGGGGAGATTTACAATTTGCAACAAGGCAGAAAAGCAGCCCTTTCCCATCCCATGTCCAATCGCTATGGAAACCTAGGATTACCCCTCTGCATGCTTTGACCTGGCTGTTTTGGCAGTCTTAACTCATCCGTAGCCTGATGCCACGGGCAAGAAGCGCTGGATGTTGTAATGTGGTGTACTCCACTACAATCCATGTTTGGATTTCAAGTCCTCCTTTCTGCAAACCAAGACTTATGCAAAACACCTCTGGCTCAGACTCATACCTCTGCAGAGACACTGACATGCATGTGCATATTATTTAAAGGAAAGCTTGCCATGACACAAACTGGTTATTAACTGAAGTAGACATGTACATTGCTCTGAGGATCCCGTACTTTGAATAGTAGACTTTTTTTTTTTCTTTTACTTCAAATTAGGAAATGCAGTGTTGAAATAAAAAATCTAAAAAGCTGAGTAATAAAACACACATGCCTACAGTCATTCAGCCACACGCTGCATTTGCTTTTGCATTAATTCAGTGTTTGAATAAGTTATAAGGATCCTCTCACAAGTTTGTTTGTTGATTTGTTACATTACTAAGATGTAGTATCCTACACTCTGCAGCCTGCGGCCTTACGCACGTGGATCTTGCATTGACCAAGCATGGATGATTTTTTACATCTCATTAGACAGTCTGCATGCATTTTCATAGCATGCATTTGGTTTGATGTGCATCGTTTTTGCGTCAGACGCATTAAAGTCCCATCTTCACACGTTTTGAATTTAATTGGGAACAAGAAATTATGTTAAGCTGTTGTGTCACAGGTAACGTTTAAAATGCAGTCACCACACAAGCCCTGTGGAATGACTGCACTCCTACAGGTAAAAAAAAAAAACACAAACTGTCTAGCCTATTGAGGTCGGCAACTCCTACTTCAATCAGACCACTTCAATTCCTCAAACATTGCCAATGTCTTTGTGGAGAACATCACCAGTCAAGCTTGGCCAATTGGCTTAACCCCAATCTGCCCCCTTATCACATAATAAATCGATGGTGAGATAGTGCTTCTGCTGAGATGGCGCTGACTCGTGTTCTACTCGAGCATGTACTAATCTCTGCACATTAGACCCTTATAAACACACACAGATGCAATCCTAATCACAAAGAGCCCACTCCAACATTCACATTTACGCCACCGTCAATGAGCCCCAACAGATCGGCAGCCCGCTTTTTCACGCCTGTGTATGCCCAGTCTCATTAATCCCTGAGTATGTGGGACTAAAATGAACTGCCAATTAAATATTTACCTATGCTGCGGGTGGTCCGCCTGCAAGGGACTCAGAGCCGGCTAAGAAGCCCATGAAAGAAATAGGCAGAAATATGTGGGTGGGTGTACAGCTTTGGCGATTGGCTCTACTTGATGTCAGACCAATCACTAGCATGGAAACAGTCCTCAAACAACACAAAAATGAGAAGAACCATATGAATGATCAGCCCTTCGTTGAACACTTTTTTTTTTTTTTTTATTACTATCATTATTATGCAAAACTGGTGTGCCTCTCCCTGACTGAAATTGCTGCCAATGTGATACTGTTCCAAAGAAACGTCAGAATACAGAACGAATGTTGCAGGCATCGAAGAAAAATAAAAAAGCTCAGCCGACTGGCGAGGGCTTGACTGAGCTGCCTGCTCAACACGATTACTATTTTTTAAGGAGATAAAACTTAATGAGGTAAATCTGGGCATAATGCTGTGATTAATTTGCCTGGCTGGTGAGGGATGAGTTCATTACAAGCCGTTCCACGAGCGCAGTGGCTTGACTCACCACCTCCCGTAAGCCGACTAAGACTGTAGGATGGCCCCATGGTGGGATTAACACCCGTTATGGATGCAGTGCATCCGTCTGTCCAAATCCATGCAAAATTTCACCAAAAACCTGCAGAGCTAGGTCTCTTTTAAAATTATGGACAAATCTTTCATCGGCTAAATGCTTTTAATTGCAGCTTTTTGACGCTGGATCACTCTAGCGTCAAAAACACACTCCATCCTGATTTATTTCCGCGTCATTTGCGTAGAAAGTCAGTAATGATCCACAATAAGTGGTGTTTTTGTTACATTTTTTAAAGTTACTCTTGTTAAAGCACAGGATGAACAGACCAGGCCTGGGGAAAAGCACAGCTATTAGCAGCTAACAAAGGCTGTCAGATGACACACCAAGCGAAATGTAATTGGTACTTGCAAAGATGGACAGCGATGCAGTCTTTCCAAATAAACACATCAACAGGGATCTTAATTAGGAATGGGAACCCGAAGGGCTATTTGGTTATACCTTGATCACCTAGGTCACCTCGGTCAAATCAGAATGAAATGAGAATGAGTGCTTGAGATTCTCAGATTAAGGTGGAGGAGAAGTTTTACGTGAAAAGTAACCCAGATCTATTTTACACTGATGTGTAAATATTTAATACTTTAACTTGTGCAAGATCCAAAAGCTTCCAAATCCAATGTCCATCCAATAGCATAAGTATTAAAATGCATTTTTGTTCCTCAAAACATGTCTGAAAGTGGTTTCGTCTTGACATTTAGATCAACAAAATTTGGTTTAATTTCACCTTAAGTCCACATTCACATCTTTTTTATGGATAATTACAGGATCTGATTTGGTGTCTGGTGACGGACCCAATGGCTCAAGTCCAGTGCCAAAGCCTATCCTCAGCCTAAAGCCAAAACGTAAACATGGCAAGGCCATCTCAGACTTATCCGGCCTGATTTCCCATTCCAACCTGGTTAATCCAGTCCAGTCCAGTGTCGCTGGTCCAATTATCCACACAGAAGCCACATGGCCAGTGCTGCCTCTCTTTCTTCCTCCTGTGGCCTCTCAGTTGCCTCTCAGATCTCTGCCTTCTAACCGATTACTCCCCCGTTCCATACAGCTCCTGCCTTAATACCATCTTGCTGTTAAATAAAAAAATAAAAAAACACTGTTATCAACATCAACTGTCTCATTATAAGCTGCTCATAACACAATTCCTCAATTTGTTGAAATACTTTTCAATAGGCCCACTCTCCATTACTTTTTTAAAAGCACATTTTTCTCCATTAGTTATTGAATTTGTTTTGCATTTCCGCAGAAGGACGCAGTGTAGACGTGAAACATAATTCAATAACTGAATGAAATAAAACAAATTTTGTAGCCGGCCATGTAATTACCCTGTAAGCACCGTTTTCTGCTAGTGTTACAAATTCTAACTATATTCAGCTCAACTACAGACAGCCGTCTGTTCCATTTACAAAGCATTTTATCTCAACATGGGAGCATCCTTGTCAGCACTGGAGGACGTGATGGCAGCCATTTTGAGTCAGAAACCACACAGCATCAATTTAACCTGGTGCAGGATGAAAACGGCCCAATGAATCATTTAACCCGCATGTTCCCATAGAGGAACTTAGCCACTGAGGAACGTACACCAAGAACTGCTCAGATCACATGACCCAGGAACTTCTGAAGCTTAACCACAATCTTTAACTGTAATTTTTTATGTAATCACCTTTCATCTGTTTGCAAGCGACAAACATGGGGACGGAGATGGTTTATAGACACAGGGTCATGAATGTGAAACGAGGCAATGATTCTTATCTAGTACGGTAATGATCATGGCCCTAAATGAAAACTCATTAGTCCATATATCACCATCATGGGAGTAATAAACACACACTGAATCAGTTCAGTTCGGTTTGTGTGTTAATGCCAATCGCACACATACATAATTAAACACACTCACAGTCACTCTGTGTTACGTCCCCGGTCTAGGGTCAGGGACATAACAAATGGGACATAGGAGTATAAACTCCAAAACGACGCAACAACACTTAAGGCTAATACTTTATTACAACAAGGGCATTTAAACAACAAAACACACACAAAACAGGTCTGGGCAGTCTAAGTCTTGTCTTCTGGTCATAATCCTTCATTTCACCAACAACATTCTTCTCTCACGCTGATGAGGAGCCACCGTGCAACATTACAGAGACAGAAAGAGAGAGAGAGAGAGACACACACACACACACACACACACACACACACACACAAAAAACCCCATAGTCTGCCACGGGACGTCACACTCTGCCATACAAACAGAAGTGACCCTTCAGAATCAGGCAGTGCTGACATTACTTTTTTTTTTTTACTTCTCTGCAGGGATTGTACGAGCATCGTCACCCCACTTCCGCCCCCCACAATGGTGAAGTGAAGACAAGTCAAAGCGCCTCATTTCAGGTGCTGAATAATGCAGAAGTTGCCCTGTGAGACATTGCACAAGCAGTTGTCTCATGAAGGTAAGCCTGCTTTCAAAAATAAGACACCAAGAATTACAGCAATAGTGAAGCCAGCACACACACTGTCATTTTTCAGTCCATGCTCCCTGCTAATGACGTTGACAAAAGGGCTGGATGGCTTGAGGCTTTATATGTTTTCCGAGTGTTCAGTCTAAGCAATTTCAAACTAAAGCTCTAAAGGCTTGTTTGTGCTTGTCCATACGCTGCATTCATTTTGGATGTTTGCATGTAAGCTTTCAGCTGCAGATGAAACCAAGCAGAGTTTGTCAAGTCCGGCTTGTCATTCCATGGATCCTTCACGGTTCAATCTCTCTTCTGAATCACCCCGACAAAACAAACAGAGGAACACCACCATAGAATTAAAATGGTCATTTCAGGCTCTGTTCGTGATACCAGGGTAAAGGCTTTAAGCTTTAAAAAAAAATCACGGGCTCGACCATCTGATTCAACAATTCCCAAATGAAACACTGGTTCCAACATTTTATTGAACCCTACAGAAAGTGACATGCTTCATGTAACTGCATGGCTCATCTCTGACAAAATATTGGTTAGGGCAACTTGGGGAAACTCCTCTGAATCAGGCCTTCACCTACCGGGCCAGAGAATGATTACCACCCCACTTTATTCTTATATGATCTGAGTCACGCTTCCATGCATTAAAGATGCACACCGCCATTATGCTTATATAATAACATGCAACTGTCCTTGAAATGAATATAGTGTGTGTGTGTGTGTGTGTGTGTGTGTGGGGGGAGGTGTAGCATGCATTATTGAGGGCTTACAGTGGGGGGCCTGACCATAGGAGTGCCTGCACTGAATAAAAAAAAGGTGGAAGGAAAAACACATCTGTTTGGGCAATCTGTTCTCCTCCTCAAAAAATGCTTCTGCCCCCTTTCTGTGGTTTCAAAGTTAAAACTACAAGCCAAGAGCCTCAGCATTCAAGCACTGTAAGTAATGAATCAGAGTGCTGCTGTTAAGGCAGATAAAGTACAGAGACCTTGCTTTTCAACGGGTTTCTAAGATGATGCTACCACATGCTGTTAAATGGCACAAAGACCTTTTTTATTATTTTGAGCTTTCTGTGCTCAAAAAACATATATCTGCAACAAAACACTTACCAAGGACACAAAACAAGGCATCGTTTTGTAAAAAAAAAAATCATTTATTAAAAAAGAAAGAAATATGATGCAACAATATGATGCGCCATCATGCATTAAAAATATTTATCAAAATTTAGGATTAGTTTATTGAGACAGATTTAATTTATGTTAATTGGCAAGTGTAAACTCTGCTATAAAATAACTTTGAGACTTTTTTGGGCTAATGTGCATATCTCTGACAAAATGTTTTAACCCTATGTACCATTTTATCCCATTTTATCCATTGGAGAGTATCAAAATTGTAGTATCAAATTGTATCTACTGGAGGGGGTTCTTCTTCCATAGATTAAACGCACATGGCAATTTCTATAAGATAAACACACGTTATTGTATACAGGGCACCATTTGTAACTCCTAGTCATGAAGAGGTGGTATATAGGCTGGGTAATAACATGGGTACCCACTGGGTACATTGAGTTCAAATTTAATTTAGTTCTTCTACCATCTTCTAAACTCTTAACATGTACTTTTCTGCAACTCTAGAGGGCATTTTATTCAGCGACGGTGCCGCCACCAGTGCACTAGGCAGTGAGTCCTCTGAAGTGCGTGAGCGCTGGCTGCGACAGAGATGTACTTTAATGCCGCTGAGGGCCAACTGCGGCGGATCTGGGTCGGACCTGCGGTGAAGCTGAAGATTGACTCTTCATCTGCATGGCACCCTCATTGTACACCACATATCTTTATAGAGACAGAGAGGCATTTGAATCTGAGAGCGCCAGATCTTGGAGTTTTTTTCATTACCTTTTTTAGGTAGAGAATTTTGTACTCATATGCAGGGAGTTTCTTTTCCGCCCAGTGTATTGTTTACCTGTTGAAATTGCTGTGCCTGTAAGCCAACACGTACAATTTCAGGCATAGCGCAGGAGGCGGCGCGGTGGAGCAGGGGGTAATCTGACGCTCCGTTGTCCAATCACAGGGCTACACAAATAAACCAACCACAACCGGCCACACTCAGACCTATTTCGAATGGAAATGGATGAAAGAGATGGAGAGGGCGGGGGTAGCAGGAGCAAGGGAGAAAAGTGAGGGGTCTGGATCTGGAGTCGGAAAAGCTGCTGCCCTGTTATTACCATAAGATCTTTTCCTTTCCATATTATTCAGGAAGCTGTTCTGATGGAACAGACATTTGATATCTCATTTCTTTTTTTTTCCTTCCCTCTTTTGCCTGGAGGAGTCACCAAATATACAATTTTTAATTCACACACACACACACACACACACACACACACACATTCCAATGTTCTTCCGCTCTGCATAGCAGCTTTATTAAATAAAAAAAGGACCAAAAGCACCAGTGTAGATGAACAAAGGCACTCATATTCCTACCAGACCCCTCCCAGAATTTTGACCAATAGGTCGATAAATAAATACACTATATAAATAAGACCATCCAGCCCACCCGCTAAAGAACACTGAGTCCCACATCTGTGGGACAATTACACTTGGGGTGCAGGGAAAAAAAAATGGATCGATGGCTTGTGCTGCTACAGCCTGCCCTGCTGTGGATCTCACTGACGCTGAGCCCGGGACGAACCCAAATGGAATCGCAGGTGCAGAGCGAGATAATAAAGGAACCTGTCTGGTCGTGCCCCAGATTTCCCATGATCCACTGCCATTTGCTTAACAGGATGCTCTTGCCTCATGTTTTATTTTTTGGCCGGCGTGTCGTGCCGTGGTGGTTTAGTCTCACGCGAGCAATCTGTGATTATGCATGTCCCGAGGCCAGACCTGTTCATGAAAATCTGCTGATGATGAAAGTATAATCAACACACCGAGTATGTTTCATTGCTGGAGATCCTGGCCATGACGCCACATAATCATCCTCTGTTTTCTTAAAGCCACTGGGATCTCTTTTTCCTAATCAAAAGTATTCAGGACTGACGAGAGTTTTCATGTGACCAAACAGTGGCTGCTTTCAACCTCTAATACGTCAATAAGACGTATTAATTTTACAGAAACTCATGAAGAATATATTTACTGCAAAACAAATCAACACTTGATGGCAATGAGAATATTAAACATGAAGATATTTAAAATGGTGTAAGTCTGGTACTTTGTTCTGACTCACAAAATGGTCTTTAGGGTAACTAAAAAAATGTATATATTTTTTTAATAGCTGATTTACTATATAAACATTTATATATATGTATAATAAACCAAATATAAGGTAAGATAAAAATGTTTTTGACAAATTGTAAATAGTTCATGAGACAATACAGCAATAGATATGAAAGTAATTAGAGTGCAATGTAAATGTAGTGAATTCAGTATTAAACAAAACAACACGTGACTATGACATTTAGATATGATGGCTCTGTGATATTTAGAAATGTCAGTTTGGTGTCTGTTTTTATTTGAAGTGAGTACTACATAGGAGGTAATTATTCGTCTTATCACCACCTTATCAGTGTTATAATGATGATGGGGTCTGAGCCTGGAGGAGGACAGTGTTTTTAATTGCATCCTCTGGGATACTCTCTGTTGTTGTGGGAAAGACCCCAGCATTAGCAGATTTCAAAACCCACCCCTACCCCCACCGCAGACCACAACACCAACCATGCTATTCGTAATTTCTTCTCTCTCATCTTTCTTTAGGTTCTGCTTTCCCTTTTTTCTCTTCTTTTTTCACCTCTTTTGATTTCCCCCGCACACCTGAGCTCTTTCACAGCTAAAGTAAAAGCACATACAAATAAGATCGTAAGAGGAAAAGCGCACATAGGTTATGCAAACTGTACAGTGTTCCTTTTTACATTTACAGCATTTGGCAGACGCTCTTTTCCAAAGAGACTTCCATAAGTGCTTCAAATATCCATGATTGAAAACCCTTGTTTTGTTCACTAGGAACCGATCTGTAGATACCATTTACAGAACAAAACATTTTTTTTTCATATTGAGTTTATGATGTTTCCGTAAGAGCTCTTTTAGTTCAAACATTTAAAAAAAATAAATAAATGTTTTCAATGACCAAACTATTCAGACATCTAGTGGAAGTTCATTCCTCCACCTAGGAGCCAAGCCAGAATATAGTTTTGAATGCCTTCCTGGTACCTTGAGAGATGGTGGTACCAGTCGAGCAGTGATGGAGGATTGGAGAGATCAAGATGCAGAGCTAGGAGTGATGAGAGATCTGAGGTAGGAGGGTGCTGACCCTTCCTTGGCTTTGTAGGCAATCTTCAGTATTTTGAATCTGGTGTGGACAGCTACAAGAAGCCAGTGGAGGAAACATAGCAATGGAGTGATATGGGTGAATTTGGGAAGGTTGAAAAAAAAGTGTGCTGCAGAGTTCTGGATCAGCTGAAGAGGCTGAGTAGCGCTCAGAGGAAGACCAGCCAGAAGAGAGATACAGTAGATCAGTTTGGAAATGACCAGAGAATGGACAAGTATCTGAGTAGCCTGAGTTGATAGAAAAGAATGAATACACCTATTGTTGTAGAAAGGGAATAGTAATGAATGAGCGTTGGAAACATAGGAGAGTAAGAGAGGCGGATCATCCAAGGTTGCATGTAGTTGTTGAAGGAGAGATTTGTCCAGGAAGATTTGTGTAGTGGGGGGGAATAGCAGTTCAATTTTGCTGGGATTGATTTTCAGATAATGTGGAAGCAGAGATTTTGGTTGACACATTTTCATCTGATGGCAATAAAGAAAAAGAATTTCTGAGGTGCAGATGTGGTCCCCCTCCATGTCACCTGGTAAGATGTATCCAGATAGGAAGCCATCCACTGCCATACCTTTTCCCAGACCTCTAAGGATGGTCAGGAGAGTCTTGTAGTTGTCTGTTTCAAATGCCACTGAAAAGTCCAGAAAGATTAGCATTGATGAGAATTTTCTTATATCACAGCATGTAATTTCTCTGTAACAGCCAGAAGAGCAGTCTCTGTTGAGTGGGCAGTTTTGCCCACCCAAACTAATTTGATTCCTGAAGATTTTTCTGGTTAAGGTAGATAGAGAGCTGATTATAGATGCTATGTTCTAGGATTTTTGAAAGAAATGGAAGGAGAGAGATTGGTCTATAAAATATAAGATATCAGAGGGATTGACTGTGGATCTCTAAAGAATCATTGGGATAGTTGGGATGATTCTGGCCTTTCTGAAAGCTGTTGGAATGAGACCAGATGTTATGGACTGATTAAATATGAATGTGATGAATGGGAGGAGGCCATAAGAGAAGGAATTGGATCCAGTGAACAGGATCTAATCTGATTTCAGGGTAGAGAAGTGATCCAATGAGGAGGATGGTGAATCCTGGGTATTAACTACAGGAGTAAATGACTGGTGAAGGCGTTAATTTTTTTTTTCTTCAAAAAAGTTTGCAAAGTCCAATAGGTCAGCAGACATAAAGTGGGATGGTAATGAAGTCTTAATTTCCTTTTGTGAGTTGAAGACCTGTTATTGGTAGTCAAATTGAAGGAGTGGAAAAAGACAGAAAAACTGGATCATGTCTGTGGAAGATTGATGTTTCCAAGGAGGATTAATGTGGCACTAAGAAGAGTGTCTAGTTCATCTAGTCCATGGTGTCGAGGAGGACGGCAGGCAACAATGATCTTTTGGTTGACTGGGGAAGAAATTGTAACAGCATGGAACTCAAAAGATGGAAATTTTGAGGTGTAAAAGAGAAATCAGGGCACCACACTTTGTATAGCATGATACCCACACCCCCACCTCTCTTACTTTGGGGTCCTGGGGTGTAAAAAAAAATCTGAAGAGAGAGCTGTTGGTGTAGCAGAATGATGGGTTTATCCAGGTTTCAGTTATGAGTGTAAAGATGGAAGAGCTGCTATAAAGTCTGTTTTGTTAACTGCAGGTTTGCAGTTACAGGGTACACTATAGTTGGAGATGGAGACAAAATGGATGGATAGAAGTTATTAATAACCCTTCTTTTGTGGTTTAAAAAATGGATAAGTGACAGATGCAATAGTTTCAGACCAAATGTTATCCTAATTGAGTAGTTGCCCCTGAGAATGTGAATAATACAGAGTACACAAATGAACCAATGAGATCAAGAATGCAGTATAATAGAAAAATCCACTTAATTTATGAGCCTAAGCCCCACCTCTCAATTATAACTTTAATCAGTTACAACAAGTACTTTCTTCAGTACCTGAGAATACTAATAATCTAGCCTTAACCACTAATAATAACAGCAACAGCAACAATTACCTTTAGAGTTAACAGTAACACAGAATAAACCGGTCAGCTAAATTGAATTTAAAACCAGTCCTACCTTACCAGCAGGAAAGAATCCCAGATAAAGTACCTTTTAAGCACCTTGTTAAGCTCAAGGAACTCTCAACATGTCAGATGTCAGCACATTACAACCTTTTAGGGAGAGAATGCACCAAAAGGCTTTTTTTTTGTGTATGTGTATGTGTATGTGATGTGTATGTGTATGTGCATGCTCACATCCCATTGCACAAAATCAAGCATTGCCAGGAAATCTATTTCTGCCAAGCCCTTTGGGATCTGGTTACAGCAGATCATGGATGTACCGTGCATAGTGTGCTTATAATGTGAGGCCTTCACTTTCATCTGAAACAAAATAGTCGTTCTGTTTGCATTCCTAAATTAAAACTTAAATAAAAAATAATTAATTACACTTAATTAAAGCAAATATGCATACACATTTCACCCCTACCCAAACTGAATGGTTATAATAGACAGCAGGAATGAACTGACAGCCCATGCATGCCACGTGGTTCTTTCTCTCGACACAGCATATGAAGTGAGAGGAACTTACTGCATACGAGACAGTGTTTAGTGCACGAGAGGGACAGTTAACCCATCCACAGAATGATTTCACAGTAGACATTGGCGGCTAAGACAACAGTTTGTGTGCTAATAAGCTTTTATTACTCCCAGTTGTGCTCTTGCTGGTGTGCTTGGCATGCCTTTAAGGCCGTTAGTTCAGTTTTGTTGTGTGCTAAATGGCCCTTCAACCTCTCATGCACATTCAAGGCATTGTTCCCTCTTTGCTTTAGATGCCTGTACAAATTATTTACACATTTTTGACGGAAAAAGAGGAGAGGTTGAGCACAGACAAAGTAAAACATCAATCAAACATTCTTATTATTTTGTTCACTGGTGTTTAGTATTATATAAGGAGCCACAACAATATGATCTCCTGATTATGAAAATAGAATTGTCTATGCTCGGTCTGTTCCCTGTTGGAAGTCACAAAGGTGCATTACAATTAATTGCATTATGCAAATCAATAACACATTGTTAATTTTGTGATGAATCTGGAATTAAGAGGGCTGGATTGTAAGGGAGGCCTTCTTATTTGCTTGTGTCATGAGATGCTTCCATTTTTTTTTAACTCTGTAAAGGTGCCATAAAGAGATAAGAGAGAGAAAACTCATATTAGGACAACGACAACATTGGGAAATATAGTGAGACAAATTGCTGATAAAAAATATGTAAATCCACAAATATGTAAGCAAATAAAAGAGGCAGGTTGACACAGGGGGTAGCATTTAATTGCTTGTCTCATCAGCCAACTTGTAATAGTTAAAAAAAGAGGCAATGTTACACCTAATGGTCAGTTGATATTGACCTATTGGATTCTGTTTGCTATGTAAAATATAAGGGCCAACAGACAGCGCTCATTATATGGCAAATTAATCGCATATTCTAAGGTGGAACAACTGTCACCCAGTCCTCTAGCCATAAATGCTTAATTTTTATCAAGGTCATGGCTGTAAGAGCCCATCCCATACTTCCAGGCCAGAGCAATTTAGAGTTGACAATTTACCTAGTGTTCATGTCTTTGGAGGAGGTGGGAGGCAAAACAGCATTCAATATGCAAACTCCACACACACACACAAAGCTGGAGTCCACTATTTCAACTCACGACCAAAGTGAAACTCCTGGTGGATGGGCTTGAAGGAGGCATTTTGTACAGATGATTATGTGCACAGCATACGGGAGGAAATTACCATGCTAATATAGATAATACCACACGTCCTCCAAGGAACCCCTTTATGAACCTTGTGTGTTGCCTGAGTAGTCTTAAGTCAGGTGTTTAACATGGAACACACAGACCAGTAAGCACCAAGGCACTTGTGCGGTCCCTGCATGTTGAAAATAGAGGGTGACTAATGGATATGGCCCTGTAGGGATCCTTCAGTAGTCCAGAGCATGACGAAATCCACAGCTTTTTCACCTCTTAGTAATCAACTTTGATTAGAAGCTCTATTTCAGGGATATTGTGTTTGGATGGAGGGGGCTATGAGGACATGGGGTGGGTTCATTTTATTTGATCCAGGCTAACAGCATTGCCCCTGGTGGCCACCCTCAGGTTCTCCTCTTCGTGCCGATTCAGAGATTTTTACAGAAATGTAAGAAAAAAATCAACGGACATGTATACAATTACTTTTTGAGATATTTGCTAAGTATTACATTTCTAGCCTGATGCCATATATGTGCTGTTTGATGCCATATATGTGACATGCAAACAGCTCTTGAATTAAAGACTAAACATTAGCATACTGTGGTAATGGGGCTGGCAGTTGATCACCATTAACACGAGCTAATCACTTTCTAATTGAATTTGGTTGTATTGCTGCTATTTGCATTCCAGGTCTGGTAGCTGTTCCAGTTTTACTGATGCTAGATTGGCCACGAGGTCATTGTTATAGTGGCTCATCCACAAGATTGCTGTTGGATCTAATGAGCAAGAACGTTTAGCATAAAAACTAAATTGCATTGCTTGCTCTGTTTGTTTAAGGTAAATGGGTCACTCACTCATAATGCATGAAATGTGAAGTGATCTGTAACAAGGTTAGTTAATATTAGGTCCAAAAGTACAGAAATAGCTCTTTTCAGAGATTCCTGCTTGAAATTACATACCCAACTGAGAAAAACACAGTGACTTTTTCCATTTACAAACAATGGCCAGTTATGGTTCACACATGATGCATCAGCTACTGGTGTGAAAAACAGAATCTCACAGAAACAGGTTTTCTGGATATTATTTACATTTGTGACATTTGGCATATGCCCTTACAACATGCTTTCAGGTTGCCATCGATGAAAGTAATCAATTCTGGTTCACTAGAACTCCGGCTATGATTACAATCATTCCATTTGCACTCTGTTGTAGTTTTCTTATTTATATAAAAAAGCCATGCCAGTCTCAGAGAGTAGTAATACTAGTAGTACTGTTGAAGTGTTGGCTTCTTCCCAATACCCATAGCCATGAATGCTATTACTTGTAGTTGCTTGGCAATTGAAAATTTGTTTAGGTTCATTTTGTGTTTTTAGTCTGTATGTGTTTGCACAGGAAAACCATTAAAAAACAGACATCTACCATTCTGTGTATAAAATACAGCCAATAACTTGGAAAAAACCTAATTGAAATGTATCAAACAAGATTATTTAACATGGTGTTCAACTTTTTTCATCTATTGTGGAAATTATGCAGAGATGCAGCAATCATTGATTTACCATGGGAATATTTGTGTAGTTTTACATATGAAGCCCTGAACCCAACATGCATTTGACAAAATAAGCAGTGGTAGTGATTCCACAATTCATTTATTATGCACACTAATTACACGTTTGACAGGACTAGTTGAGTCTACTTGTAGATTTACGCCCCTGGGTCTAAAGACCCTCAGGGCTGCCCTAAAAATGGCTTCTTTAGCATGCAACCAGTCCCAAATACCCCAAATAAACTTAACAGATGTAGCTATAAAATGTTAATATACTGCTTTCTAACAGCTACAAGGTCAAGATAAAAAATAAAATTCTAGATCATCTGTGATTGCATCTATTTATTATGAATGACATGACTGCACAGTAGTGAGAAATCATCTGGAGGCTTAATGGATGAACCCGATCGTCATATTACCCCCAGATGGCCACAAAGTTGCAGTTCAAACCACACTTCATTTGGTCATTTGGTCCCTCAGTCATACATTTATGTGCTGCACAAGAGGAATTACTACTAGTTATTGTCGCTCTGGATATGAACATCAGTTAATTGTAACACAATGCAATAAGAGGGCAGACACATAGTTCACACGTTCAAATAAGACAAAATTATATTTTTCTCAGTGGATCTAGGGATCCCCATCTGGGGATTTGACATATCCATTTTTGCTGTTTTTAAACTGTGTTAGTGGGCCCATGTCCTGGGGAAGATGGGTTAGAAGAGAGGACCGAGGCAGCAATGTGATTGACAGCTCCACTCCGTTGTCTGAGAATTAGGCAGCTTTTTTTTTCTTCCTGCGGCCGAACTCATAATGGTAGTAGGAAGTTCCGTTGTTGACAGACCATAATGCTCCTTTTCGCTGACAAGAGCAGCTGATAATAAGAGTCAGCCCACTGTAGCTGTCAGGTGGTGAGTAGGAAGTGAAATGAAAATGGAAGGAAATGTAAGGGTGTTAAGACGAGTGCTGCAATTTTCTTCTTCCAGTTACGGGACTTTTGCAGCTGAGTCCTTCCCCCCAGGCAGGGATTTAGCCCCCCTTCAGTGACAGGTCTGTTGGGGCCCAAAGCCAATGGGCTTCGCATGTCAGGTTTTGCACGAGTGACAAAGGTGGCTAACACAAGGTAAGGGCAGGTTACGATCTGATTTGGTGCGGGTGACTCCAGCAGTGGAAGACATAGAGTTTCAGTACAACTCTAGCACCACTTTGGCACATGATAGCATGCAACTTTAATCACCACAGGGACACATGGTCTAATATTACCTGATCGATATTGAAAATTAAGTTGACTCAAATTGCATCAATGCAGCTTATCCAGAATCATGCTTCTGCTGAACGATTGGTCGTTTCACGTAGAATGAACCTAAAATTAATGAATGGATGAACAGGCCAAAGAAAAAACATAAAATGTCATGACTGCTGTGCCTTACAATAAGATACATGCTATTACACTGGACATACGATGTGCTGAGGGAAAAGATCGCTTGAAATCATCCTCAGAGAAATGATGGGTGATTGGATATGACAAGTTCTGTCATTCGATGGGATCGCCCCTGTCATAGTGCATGTATGTGAGGTGTGCGTAAATGTGTGGGTCTTGGAGCGGTGGGTGAGGTGCAGTGTCTTATCGTGTTTGTCACTTTTGAAGTGACAGTAAAATGAGCTTATGAGTACCTGAATAAAAAAATTTTACAGGGCGAGGCTAGAAGATATTTGTGCTTGAAAGCCCTGCAGAATGTGTGTGGCATTTCCACCCCTTCAATTTAAATGATTTTTGCATTTTCATTGGACTGCACTATGTTTTCTGACAAACATAAACAGATACAAATTCTTTACTTACATTTACATGGAAGTATAGGCATGGAAAAGAAAATTTTTGCCAATGCTTGAGGAATTTTTACAACATCCTATTGTCAGCACACTGATATCAGATATGATGTCATAATCCTTACAGCCAATTGCATGCTAGCATGCCTTAATCCTTGGAAACATGGTCTCTTGAAGGTCTAGTACCCTGGAAATAACAAATATACATTTTCTTTTCTAAACATACTGTTTAGAACAGTTCTCTTCTCTAAACATTGGTCCATTTGCACTTCAAGCAACTATACTGTCAATACGGATTTTTTTAGCCAATCACAGCTGAGAATACTCTTGATACATGATGGACAGATTACTTTTATCCAAAGTGACTTACAGGAGCAAGACACCAGCAATTCTCGTTCAATTACTATAGATTTTGAGTTTAGAAAAACAGAGCCCTGATAAGGCCTAACTTGTCAGCAAAGAACATGCTCAGAGATTGTTAAGTGCTAGACGAAGAAAAAATTATAATATATATATATTTTTTGTATTATTTTGTTCAGTGTGTGTGCATGTGTGTGTGTAAGTGTTAGATTTGTCTGAAATACTTTTTGAATAAGCGGGTTTTCAACTGCTTCTTAAATTTGGTAGTAGTCTCGGCTAGTCGAATGGAGCAGGGCAAGTTGTTCCACCAGCCAGGCACCCCAAAGGAGAACTGAGTCAATTGGAATCAGAGACCCCGTGAAGAGGGAATTTTCAGTCTCATTTCATTTGCAGATCGGAGGGCATGCAGGAATGTAGCTAGCTAGTAGTGTATTGATATAGGAGGGTGCAGTTCCATTTACAGTCCTGTAGGTGAGCATCAAGGACTTGAACTCAATGCAAGCAGCCAGTGGAGAGAGGTGAGAAGAGGCGTGAGATGGTGTGTATTTTGGCTGAATGAAGATGAGACGGGCTGCCACATTTTGGACCATCTGGACTGGTTTTATAGTGACTCCAAGGCTTTTTGCAGACACCGTGGGTGTTAACAGTAGCGAGCCAATTTGAATTGAGAGGTTTTGCTGAGGGAAGTTGTTGCCCGGAAAGATCAGAATTTCAGTTTTGGATAGGTTGAGTTGGAGGTCCATGCCGATATGTCTGAGAGATAGGCCGAAATTTTTGTCGCAATAGTGGCATCTTCTGTTGGGAAAGACAAATAGAGCTGGGTGTCATCAGCGTAGGAGGAATCCATCTGATTGGATGATGTGACCAAGTGAACGAGTGTATATTGAGAATAGAAGGGGGGCCAAAGACAGAGCCTTGTGGAACCTCCGTGGTTACCCTAGAGAGCACAGATGTCTCATATCAGCATGATACTTTGAAAGACCTGTCATGAAGATAAGAGATTACAGACAGTGGCATGGTTTTTTGGAAAAGGGCCCATGAAGAACACCTAGTTTGACGGCGAGTCAGTTGGTGTGACTGCTCCCTTGTAATGTGAGACTGCCAGCAGAAGAGAAGAGAAGAGAGAAGAGAAGAGAAGAGAAGAGAAGAGAAGAGAAGAGAAGAGAAGAGAAGAGAAGAGAAGAGAGAAGAGAAGAGCTCATTGGGTGTTTGAATCATAGCCATTTCTTAATCATTCTGATTGGCAGGTTTGCTTGGAGGGATTTGGGTCAACTCTTTTGTCACTACAGAAGCTCCCGCTGCTAATTGGCCATTTCTAATTGGGAGAAAGAGGAGACAATTGGAAAAAAGTCCAAATAGAAGGAGGGGCAAGACAAGGCTCAGAGGCATTCGCTGTAGGGTAGAACAGACAGCTTTAAATGCTTTAATAAAGTGGTTGATTGTAATCATGAAGCCTGTTACTCAGCCAGTGTTTCTATTTGGATCTCCTGCTTCCTCCTACTGCACTCAAACACAACCATCAAATAAGTCTAGCACAGAGGACAGCCTTTGTTTTGTTTTTTTCACAAATAAAGGCATTATTTGAACATTGTCCATTGTCCAAACATCAGCACTTCTGTCACACAGTAGGTGTGACAATTAAACATGGGCTGTTCCCATAATCAGATCAGGGATTGACTATCCAGATGGTGAATTGTCCAAAACGGTCATTCTATTCATTTGTTTGAGACAATAAAAAGCACATTAGAACAATCAAGGAACATATCATCATATCATCACCATTAAATAGGATATGGAATTAATATGGCAGGTACTTGTGGAATGATGAAGTATATACACATATGGTCATAAAAGTCATATAAATGTGATTTAAACTTCAAAACAAGTTTGTTGAAATCTCCTAGTCCTTGAAGACCTTGGGTAATCACAGTGGAGCCTGTATTTCATGAATGTATGCTGTAGAGCAAAAGAGATAAATGAATAAATGCAAATATACATGAGCGATGCAGAGCGGATCGTATTAATGTACAAGGCAAAGAAAAGAAATGGTGTAATTAATTCTACAAAGCTGGGGGGAAAAGAGAAAACCGATCGCAGAGGAAACCGACTCCCACACAAGAGGGCCGAGCATGGTGCTCACAGCCCAGTAAGGTCATCTATCCCACCCTACAGCTGCTTCAACTGATACCAATTACTTTAAGGGGGAGACAGTCCTTGACTGGAACAATAGTATCTGCAGTTTAAGGATGAATAACACGCAGAAAGGATTCCCTGGCTACGTTCATCACTGATATACGTAGACGTGGCTCCATAACGGCCTTAAAGCCCAGAACTAATAAAAAAAAAAACAGAAGTGTCCCGGAAGACGTCAGGTGTGAAGCTATTTATCGCCATGTCTGGCTGATAAAGCCACACAGAGAGGAACAATAAGAGATACAGAGATTGGGAGAAACAATAGGAAATTAAAAGGACAAGAGAAGCGGACACTCACAGAGGGTCAAGGTGGCAGATTGACAGAAGAATAATAAATAAATAAAAATTGTACACGACTTCCATAGTGGCACATTTCACCAGCTTAAAAGACAATCAGCCCATTAATTAGTGGGAGAGCACATCTAAGCATCGTCTAAACAATGCGGCCGTTTCTCGGTCCCTTCTCTTACTCCGAGCTCAAAAATGGCTTCTGCTGACTCACATTAATGAAAGGAGAACACATCCTTTTCATCCTGTCGGATGGTGAAACTCCCCTGTAATATCAGGGCTCACTAAACTTTCTACACAAAAAAAATCCCCAAAACAGAGACCTCCACACTCTACTTTTGTACTTTAGAACATTCAGCGGGACGCTCCAGCAGTTCATTAGGAAACGCTGCTTCATTAAATTCCAGGGCAATTTAAAAAAAAAAAAACGTCACATTGGGAACATTAGTGTGAGGAAATGACATGAAAAGAGCCACAAATGGAGAAAGAAAATGACAGTAATGAAATGGGGAAAGAAAGGAAATAAATAAATAAACCAGCCCAGTTTGTCATTGCGTGACGCGAGCTGTGGACAAAAACCATCCGCATCCAAACACCAAAGACCCCTGGGTGTGCTGATAAGCAGGAAACATTACAATCCTCCATCACTGAGCCAGAGTTATCCTGCACAGAAACACAAGCAAGCGGGCAGAAGTGCTGATGTTGTTTTAAAGACAACATTAAAGCCCATCAGTTTACATTATTAGTGTTTTATCCTTTACATTTTAATGGCATTTATTAGGCACCCTTGTCCAGACTAACTTACAATCAGTAGTAACAGGGGCAGTCCCCCTGGAGCAACGCCGGGTCAAGTCTCTTGCTCAGCAATGCAATGGTGGGTTTTGAACCTGTGACTTCGTGGCTTTCTGGTTCATATTTTACATTGCATGGTAGACAAAAGTTGTCTTGTTCCAATAGTGAGGGAGACAGTGGAGCCACAAGTAATGAAGGAGCTGCAATACTGATCCATCTGTAAAGACTACAAAGGTGACAGTAGCAATGGTCAATTTTGAATGTGAAAGTCATTGAGTGATTGTCATTGTGATACACATTGACACACAGTGACACAACGAAATGTGTCCTCTGCTCTTAACCATCACCCTTGGTGAGCAGTGGGCAGCCATGACAGGCGCCCGGGGAGCAGTGTGTGGGGACAGTGCTTTGCTCAGTGGCACCTTGGTGGATTGGCATTTGAACCGGCAACCTTCTGAATAACGGGGTCGCTTCCTTAACCGCTAGGCCACCACCACCAAATGTGGATGTACATTTTTTATTTGAAAGTGAAAGTGAAGAAAAATTGAAGTGATTGTCATTGTGAAACACTGCAGCACAGCAGACGGTGCACACAGTGGAAATTTGTCCTCTGCATTTAACCATCACCCTTGGTGAGCAGTGGGCAGCCATGACAGGCGCCCGGGGAGCAGTGTGTGGGGACGGTGCTTTGTGGCACCTCAGTGGCAACTTGGCGGAACGGGATTCGAACCGGCAACCTTCTGATTACGGGGCCGCTTCCTTAACTGCCAGACCACCACTCTTTCTATTTTGAAAAAAGAAAATTAATTTTTTTCAGTTTCACACAAACAAACTCACACTCGTATACGATGTCGTTATCTTGTGTAAATGACGCTATCTCTCTAAGGGTCTAAGAGCTGATACTTTTACAGGCTCTCACGCTCCAGTTAGCATGCAGAGGCATTTTCTTTGTGTTTTTATTCGTTTCTCATACCGTTTAAAATCCTGTTCTCCTCCACTTCCTGTAGACTGCTACGTCATGCTGCTTTCAAAAAGCTTTCAAGTTTGAAACCACCAAAGTTTCAAACCACCAAAACAAACAGCTCCAATACGAGGGAAACCACAGGGGACAAAGAAAGAAATGCGCAAAAAACACAGACCTTCAGACGTGAGCGGCGCGAGAGCGGGATATAGGACGGAGGGTTGGAAATGTCAGTGGGAGAGCCGAGGAGAGGCCGGGGGGATGTGAGTGAGGGATGGAGACACAGCAGAGATTAATGTAGCGGTCAGAACGAGGCGGGAGTGCGGCAGTGGGACTGAAGTCCAGCCCGAAGTGAGACAGACTGTCGTGCCAGGGGGGCTGAGAGATGGAGAGACGTGAAAAGGCGTGCTTCTGATCACACTGTCTGGGGCGCTGTCAGACTCCTGCAGAATAATACATTTGCACACCTGCCTCATAAAAAAAGACCCGCTACCAATTTCATCAAGACACACCTACAACTTTACTTTGATGGGTCCATTTTGGTTATGTTCCCATGGCAACACCAGTCACTAGTGGTAATGTTTTCAGAATTGTTGGTTTTCACTTCGAATACTTACAGCTGGTGAATTTGTTAGTCGCCTTTCAGTCTTCTAGCATCAACAGGAACACAGTCTAGGGAAGTCCCATGTAGGACTAACCGATTGTCCCAAATCACTAGATGTTCTGGCTGAATTGACTCAACTGGTAAATGTTTTTTGCCATCATGAATTAAATATCAACAATACTATTTTCTGTTGAGTATGTGAAGCAGATTTAAGAGCTTTTTTTCCATTCTCAGTATGTATGAGTTTATATATATATATTTGCCTCTGCCCTGCAGAACTGATGCCTTATCTCTGGAGTATAGCAGCCCGTTTTAAATCACCACATGCATTTTATGGGTGCAGAACAAGGCATTTATTAGCATTTCCTTGTGGAGCTTCTAAGCAGGGGGTGGCAGGACCTTGGGAGAACAAGAGGACCTAAGATTGTCCCAGAATTCCCCTTTAGGCCTCCCTGGTGTGGCTCAGCTTCAAAGTCCCAGACTGACGCTGTGGGGCAATGAGAGAAGAGTCCACCAACGCAGCTCAAGGGAAACAAATGAATGTTTCAAATTATGCCAAACTCTCTGCCATTGAGTCTTTTTTCATCCCGTTCCTTTCAAATGAAATTAAATCCAGCGCAAGGAGGGACCCGGTCACATGTAGCTCACTGCTGTGGCAAACTCTTCCCCAGCTCTCACTTCAGCCTGAGTGATGGCAGAGTGCTGCTAACAAGTCATGTGACTTGCAAGCTTTCACTTCACATGTGTCAGCTCTAAAATCTGTGATGTGACAAGTAGCCATGCCTAGGAAACAGATCTATGTTTTTTTCTGTTGCATATAGTAGTTGGTCAGTAGTTATGAGTGGAAAAAACACTTAAAACAAAAATTTGCTTCATACAATGTGACAAAATACATAAGCTTTCTATGCGGAGAGGATGGGAGACACTTGATCTCAAAAAGGGTTTATGGGTGCAATGTGTGGCTCCAAGGCCAGTTCCCTTCATCACAGGCGGAGTGAGATGTTTCTAATAAATGCTGTTTGTTGCGATCAAAACACAGCTGTCTCTCCGGTCACCACCACTGTGTTCATTTCCATCACTGGACCGGTGTCCTTCAATCTCAGTCTGTCTCTCCTCGCTCTCCTCATGGCCCGATCGCCCCGGCTAGGAGGAGAACTGACATCATCACTTACCCTCCCCTGGACAATCATCATAAGGCTTCACACAGGTCTGGCAGCTGGGAGAGATGCTCATTAGGCCAGGCTGCTCACCATTTCACACCGACTCCATCAAAACTCATTTCAGCAGATGTGGCTGGGGTCCCTTTCTATCTGTACATACACACAGTTGTATTCACACTGACAACAACATCCATAGCATATGTTATGGATGTGTAATTACCTCTATAAACCCCTTATACTTAATCCAGTCCTTAACATTATACTCTTCATACAACTCATATTTCATGTTTTCTTACTTTTCAGAAGAATTTGCACAGACACAAAAGTATGTTAAAACACACATGCTTACTATTGCCTGTGCAATTTAACTTACATTTGCATTTACATTTAAGGCATTTGGCAGACTCCTTATCCAGAGCGACTTACAATCAGTAGTTACAGGGGACAGTCCCCCCTGGAGACACTTAGGGTTAAGTGTCTTGCTCAGGGACACAATGGTAGTAAGTGGGGTTTGAACCCGGGTCGTCTGGTTCATAGACGAGGGTCTTACCCACTTAGACATTCCACCCCCTTAAACATTTGAACTTTTTAACCAGCCACAGAGCCAAAAGCAACATGAATTAATTATTACCTGCTTGCACAAACCCATTATCTTGTTGCCTTCTCCAAACACCACTTCCTTTTGGTGCTGATTTATGGTCCTCAGTGTATTTGTGCAACACCACAACCAGGCTGATGCAGCCACTATGATGAGAAGTTGAGTGCAACAGCAGTCTGTTTATACACTTTGTTCAATTCTGTGTGGTGTTGTGTGTGTGTGTGTGTGTGTGTGTGTGTGTGTGTGTGTGTGTGTGTGTTGTGTTTGGTGGGGGCAACTCGCTAAAAAAACTCTTCTCTGCCATCCTCTTCTATCTTTTTTTCTTCCAGGATGCTTCAACTCCAGGTGTCACCTTGGCACAGGTCTGTGATGTGATTGAGTGACAAGGCAGGAGTGTTTGAGGAGAAAAGTGCCAGAGTCACCAAAGATGTCTGGAAAGTGCATGTGTAGAAAAGCCCATTGGCGGGGTTACCTCATGTCACCGCCATCAAAACTTAATGACGAGAAAGGGCTGACAGACGGGCGAGGTAATCCATTTTTACCATTTCTAATGTGCCTCGCATCACAGGCAGTGATTTACTTCACCTACCCCAGAGACATTGCAACTTCACTATATATGGAAGAACATGAGAGACTTAGTACCACCTGAACTTTTTGAGAAAGTCTTGTTGCTTTCAACAACATATCCACTTCCCCTTTGAGCATGCCAATGGGTTATCATTACTGTGTGGCCATACATTTATTCATTCAATCATTCATGTATTATTCTATTTTTCGTCTTTCGTATGAGGGTCTGTGTAATGATTTGAAGTGAAGTGAAGTGATTGTCACATGTGATACACAGCAGTACAGCACATGGTGCCCACAGTGAAATTTGTCCTCTGCATTTAACCATCACCCTGAGTGAACAGTGGGCATCCATGACAGGCGCCCGGGGAGCAGTGTGTGGGGACGGTGCTTTGCTCAGTGGCACCTCACTGGCAACTTGACGGATCAGGATTCGAACTGGCAACCTTCTGATTACAGGGCAGCTTCCTTAACCGCTAGGCCACCACTGCCCGGATTTGGCACATCACTTCCATACTTCCATCTGGACACCTTATGAACTTTATGGACATAGCCTTGAACATGTGTCTTAACAAAAAGAATGCATATAGTCTTAATCAAAACGGATTTTAACTATGATATGACTAATTAAGTGTCCAGCTAGTCAAACTTTTAAAACCTTTTTTTTCCAAAGACAAATGTAAAGTGACATGTTTTGAGAAAATTTCAGATTTGATCCTGGATGAACGCAACTCATCATGCCGCTAATGCATGTTTGATGCCATGAGGGCGTGCACTCCACAGAGAGTCAAGGGATCAAAACAGTTCAAGCAGAATGTTGCGATATTGCACTTTGCAAACGGAAATATATCTATCTCTCAATCCAAAGAGTGAAAGGGGAGGCACGTGCTGAACATCGGCCAATCCGTTTTTCCGGAGTGAGAAAGTGCTGACACCAGCCCTAATTTTTATAATGTCACATTACATTCGGGGTAATCCTGCAGAACCAGCTTGAAGCCTCGGGTCCCGCTTGCTAGAACAGTGCCAGGGGAACAGTATTGATTTTCCAAAGAGCTATTTAGATGGCCGAATAAAATAAATAACACTGCATTCTTTCTTTCTAAAGAAGACACACAAACAGCCAGACATACACACTAATCGCATCACTTATTACCAAAATTAACAGTGGTTGGTTTGCAAAAAAATTTATCTTAGCCTCTCTGGGCTCTCAAAAGCACTTGAACCTTCCACCAGTCACAGACACTGTTCTCCTTGCAGAACCCTCAATGCACAGACCTGCCTGCCGACGTACTAAGGAACCGGCAGTGCTGCTGCTGCCGGTGCAGCATGCATATGCAACGGAACAAGCACTTACCTGCGTTCGTCAAGGTGAAGGTTTGGTAACAGCCCAAGCGCCGGAGCCCAGGTGAACACAGGAACATAAGATGGAAGCCGTGAGAGGAAAGAAAAGAAGAGAGGAACCGTAAGGCAATGTTGCGCGGTGAATATTTAAAAACTTTTCTTCATAGAATGCAGAAAGGCGGCAATGGAAGTGGCATTTGTGGGAGTCGTTGGGGGGGGGTACTTCAAGCTGATGAATAATTGAAGCGATGAAGCCCTTGCGAGGTGAAATAGCTAGACAGTAACACTTTAAAGGGCAATGATTGACAGTGACGCAGGTCAAAGCGACAGGTTACTGTCAAGATTCTTACAGGGCTTCAGAACATGCTAATGTGACAAAACTACAGAATAACCATGGAAACCGCGGCCCTTCAGAAATGAGGGTCTTTTCAGTAGACAAATGAGGCCTATTTGATGCAACCATTAGAATGATCATGTTACATCATGCTAGAGCTGCCATTATCTCCAATATTTACATCTTTATAACTAGTAGAAAAAAGGAATCTTCCAAGCCCATGAATAATTTTACTTTTTCAAAAAATCTTCAAAACATGCATTATGCAACACAGAGGTGATCCATTAAGGGGTTAAGGTAAAGGCACGCATAATTTGTGAAGGCTTCTGCTAAAGTAAACTGCCCACAAGCTGACCTGGACTGTATTAGCTTGGCCAGTATGAATTCACTCATGTACTGGGTGAGGTCATATATATATATATATATATATATATATATATATACACACATGTACACACTCATGCCATCAGACTGCTTTTAAAGCATTTACCTCTACTAAATGACCTTAAGGCTTCTAAACTGGACAAATAGTTATAAAATAATGACCACTATAGACGTCTGTCTTATTGCAGTTCACCTTGCTTAGAGGTAGTCCCTCTAAAAATGTTGCTGCTTGTCATGAATGGGGTCCAAGGGGGAAGGAAGCACAGAAGCAGGACATTATCAGAGACAAGGTGATTAATTAAAGACAAAACACGGCTCGATGGCCAAAAAGAAAACGGACAGAACAAAAACAAACGCAAAGGCGCGTGGCATAAAGCCAGGAACTGAAAAGTTACTGTCGCAGCACCCACTGGGTGGTGCTGAACTGCTTTTAAAGAGTCCTTAGTAATCAAGCCTAATTGGCTTCAGATGAGATTACTCAGGACTCCTTAATTAGGTGCCTGTTTCAAAAAGGGTCAAAGGTTGGGGCACTTTCAGAATGGCTTCTGTTAAAACCCAATTGAAACGATTCTGGACTTTACGAGAAATAAATGTGTTTAAGGTTTATGTGAACCCTGCTCTCGGCATCCTTGTTTTCTGGAACGCCAGCCTACTCGTAAAATTCTCCTCCTCCCCCCAGCTGAATACATTCAGTAAGCTTTTCAGCGTGGTCTTCCATGAGATCAGGTATGTGCTGTGTCTCCGGTGGGTCAGTATATGACACCCATCATTCGTGGCTGTTTATTACCGCGCTGTGCTTCGAGCTGGAATGAACCTCTTTTAGGAGCAAACGAATGACGGAATGGAGAGTGACAGGTGTGTGGCCGCCGGCCATCTCCATCTCCCAATAAAAAGGAAAATAACAAGATGCAGCGTGCCGCCGAGCTGAACGCCCCTCTAGGACTTTTCAGCAGGCACAGCACCGGGCACCCATCCAATGCCTGATCAAAGCCTGAGTGCTCACTGCCTGACCAATCCAGAAAGAAAAAAGACTAATTGAGGAGCTGGAGGGAAACCAGGCAAAAAAATAAAAAAATAAAATTACACTGATAAGATATGCTGTGCCATAATTTGAAAACTGCTGTTGCCATTTAAGCTGAAGAGGTCTGACTGGATTTCATCAGTAAACATCAATTTGTGCTGTCGGCTTTTGTGAAGGCCAGACAACTGTGGCAGATATGTTCCCCTAACTGCATTTCATCTAATATATTAAGCTCTAACTTAATAATGACGTCTGCTCACAAACTACGCTCGACCTAATGCATTAAGTTAGAGTCGTTCGTTTTGTTCCTTCTATATCTCTAAATGAACCTTTAACTGAGACATGCCCAGCAGCCCTCAGATTAAATCCACTGTATTTTCTGTGCCTTCTGTTTACATGTTTCATTCACTTTATGTTGTTCATTTTACAAGAGTGTAAATGTAAAGGTTAAAAGTACACTGTATGACAAAGAAACAGTATCTGGTGTAACTGAATCTCACAAGTTGGACATTTTAACGTGATTAGATCGAGAGACAAGATGTGACAGTGACTCATTTTTCAATCAAATACATTTTTGTACATTAAAGTGTAAGAATGGACATCGCAGGAGCCTGCTTTGTCTTGCATAACAGATGTCTGCAGGGGGAAGTGTAACATTCCTGTGTCGACGGTTGAAACATGGATGCATATAGATAGTAAACAATCAATGCGTGTGTGTTTTCTTATATTAAATCCACATATAAAGTTAGAAATGGTAATATTTTTTTTTTGTATTTGCCTTTATGCAAATTTGTCTTAAGACCTTATGCTTCTCTCCCCCTTCAATAAGCATTCAAACATCCTAATTTACTTTGTATTGCTCCACTTTATACTTGTATTGGTTTTCAAATTTAAATTCAAAAACACTTTATTGCACTTTCCCTCTCATTGCTTTTTTTTGTTTGTTTGACTTCACAGTTGAAGGTGAACATGTGTCTGCACGTTATACGTGGATAACTACGTATACGACAACTCAACGCCTTGAATCTTGAATTTTATTTCCCCCCCAGCTCGTTTTGCTGAGGGTCTTACACACATCTACGATTTCATGGGAACAAGCGTGGAGTGTAAAATCTGGGCCCTGAAAAGCTTGGAGGTGAAGAAGCAGTGGAAAATTAAGCATTAGGTAGAGGTAAAAAGTCTGAAAAGTCCAAAAATAGGAATCAGATGTAGTGGGGGGGGTGCCTTTGCGTAATCAAAACAACATTTATTGTGCAAATCTGCACATAAGTGGCATGAGAGCGTCTCTGCTTGTGTGAGTTTTCAGACATGCATAAATGCAGAGCGCCGCCGAGGCGCTTCACAGGAGCCACCGCCGTGAGAGATGACGGCGCCTTGAAATTTTAATCTGCTAATTCAGAGCCTGGGACACACAAATAGAATTCAGAAGCAACATAGGCTGAGTCCTGCATGTTTATTTTCAAATATTTCTTTTTACACCAAAAAAAATCACAGAAGAGGGCATACAGCATTTATAATACTGTACCGCACCATTGTAGATTTTGATTTGGATTTTTGTACTGTGAGACTGTCATTAGCTGCCCATTCTACTGCTCACCTCCTGTTTTAAATGGTCCAAGGTCTGAATTATATATACTCTGCACCGCTGACGATTATTAAAAAAAGACTTAAATTATTTAAGGGCTGAATGGTGAAAGGTGCTATTGCTGTGAAGTTTCATGAATTTACGAGCGTTGGAGTTCCT
The DNA here is from genome assembly GCF_900700375.1 of Denticeps clupeoides. NCBI lineage: Eukaryota > Metazoa > Chordata > Actinopteri > Clupeiformes > Denticipitidae > Denticeps > Denticeps clupeoides. The sequence goes on from NC_041714.1 coordinate 16,923,575, forward strand.
GAAGCTGCAGTTTCTGCCCCAAGCTGACATAATGACAGTGTTGCGGCCTGTTGCATTTATCAGAACAAGACATCCCCAACCTACAGCACCCTTTCATAAATATCCTTCCTGAAGTTCATCTAACGAGTTATCACCTTCTTTAAAGCAGATATAAGACTTTAGACGTATTGTCCTGATACTAAATAATCTACTGTATATAATATGTAATGTGTATTCACTAATTTCATATTCACTAGTTTACCAAATATTCTACATGTTGGTAGTAGTTGTGGTCCCAAGATGAGGAACATTCCCCACATTTTATGTCTTATTTCATTCTGGGAACAGTCAGCCATGTGCCCATTAAAGCTTGGTCAGCAATGTATTTTATAGTTAATTACAAAATATCTCAATTATTGATTAGGTTTAATTAGGCAAGGAAAAAAGTAGACAGCTTGGCCTCATGAAGCTTCTCGGGAAGTGCCACCATCTGCAATTCTCTCACTTAAAAAAATACCATTATTTCAACCAATTCTCAAATGCTGAACTGGTGTAGGGGGGGGAAATAAAATGTTCACTTGGTATTCGTTAAATCAGCATTAGCAAAGATGATTTTACCATTTAGTACTTGCACAAAACATAGTGTTGATTGCAGAACCAGAATGGAGTTTATGAACGATAAAGATAGATGGCTGCTCGGTATCAGGGCTGATAAATGTGCGACCAATCTTCTACCACAAGAGCTAGAAATTACACATGGAAAGTTCGTAAATCTGGTACGGGCCAATAATTTTCACCCCCAGCATTTTATATGAAGCCGATTAGGCCATGCATTTATGACATTCACATTTTAACTGTGCTGTTTGCAGTCATTGTGGCAGAAACTGTAAAGTGTTTACGAGACCACCATCATTTTTCCTGTTGTAATTATTATGAAGCAGTGTCTGGTATGTGTCATGTGCTGTGGCTGTGATGCCATGCTGCAAACTGTCTTCATAAGTCCTCCCTGCAATGCTTTCCTGTAAAATTTAGCCCGGCAGCCCACAAACCCTGGAAATGTCACTGTTTTTATGAGCAGGGTATCCTTTTGGGTTTCAGTCATTTCAACTTCCACAAGCCCCCCAAATGAAGGTGACATTAAATTCATGGCTAACTCTAAAAGTGACTTCCCAACAGCACCAAGTCGCTTTTTGCAGACAGACGTTATGATTCCTTTTATGCATATGAGATTCGCTGAGGGTAAAAACAATACAGGAGGGGTTCCTGAGAGCACAGCAGAATATTAAATCCCATGCAGGCACATCAGCGTACGTGCAAGAGATTTATAGGGTTATCTAGCAGACGGGGGAAAGGAAAGAAAGACGATTCCCTGTCCCGACTCTTCATCTCTTCACTGTAATTGCCTATAAATCATTAATTTTATTATTCCAGTCATTTCACAGGGAGCCGCTTAGCCGGAGGGAATGGAGTGCAGGACTTTTTACTTTTTTTTTTATTTAATGCTACACAGTTAGTCAGTTAGGACAGTGTGAACATCCAGATCCCCAAACCTGTCATGGACCCGAGGGGTGAGTGAAGGCGAAAGTCAGGTGTGAAATAGGTGTGGCTGCAACCACAGGCAGATCTTTTAATCACTTTCAAGAAGTGTCATGATAAATAGTCTGTGACTTTGTAGGGCTGAGAAGATGATCCATAAGAAAAATCTTTTTAATCAACAACTAATTGCATTTTCATTGGTTCATGCAGTGTTATCTGGGGGAAGTAAAAAGAGAAAAAAAAACATGGATTCTGAGAAGCTGTGATCCGCAGTAGACAGTAGACATTTGCACATGCAGGCAGCATGTGCAAATGAAAAATGATTCTCATATTTCGTTTCTTACAAATAACAACTTTTGAGTATTTCTGCTTATGATTACCAAATAGTTTTTGCCCTTAATAATCCTGTATAATTATAAATGGCACCTCATAACTTTATATCTTTTGTGTATAAACTGCACAGAAACACAATTCAAATTTGTATTACTAGGGTGGTAGTAGCCTGGTGGGTAACACACTCGACTATGAACCAGAAGACCCAGGTTTAAATCCCATTTACTACCATTGTGTACCTGAGCAAGACACTTAACCCTAAGTTGCTCCAGGGGGGGACTGTCCCTGTAACTACTGATTGTAAGTCGCTCTGGATCTAATAAATATTGTAAATGTATTTTCAATGTAAATGTATTACATGATCATAATATTATTTTTTAATTGCACCGCTAAAAAAAGCTTATTTCTCAGTCCCACAAGCATCACTGTGAGCCTGTCTGCATACAGCCGATTGGAAGACCCAGACACAAAGCTCCGCCCCTGCTTTCAATGCCACACTCAACAGTTTTCTCCTTTCATATACTGATGTAATTACAGTAATATTGGAAAAGATTATTTATATTTTTTATTTAACTTGGCCTAACCTTTTTAGGTTTAATATTGGCAATAGTGAAAACTCTTCTTAAGGTAAATCTTATTAAGGTTTTCTCCCTGAGGGATTGCCACCTTAACATGGTCAGGGGTTACTTGCCACAGTGACAGCCCTCAGGTGGGACATCCAAGTTTGACAGCTCTTAGGGTAGAGGTCTGACAATGTGCAATCCAATTACATGACAAAAAAAAAGTTTTCCAGAGCACCCCCACCCACTTCATGTCTCTGTCACCACTATGGTCCCCCCATCACATGTCTGTCTGCTCCCTCATATATATCTATCTAGAGCTGGCCCTGTGAGCCAACATCAACAAGGGACAGAAGAGCAGTATAGCCTCCATGCTGAAAAGATAATATTGGTCTTTCCATATTTTACAGTCTACTTCACTGAGTTGAACCCTTTAGCCTTATTATAATAATTGTTATGTTAAAATATTGTGAACTTATAAGTGGTGTGTACAGAGTTCTTTGGACATTTTGTGTTCAGTATCTTAAACAGCTTCATCTGTAGCCACTTTATACTGCCAATGGATATGTTTGCAGGATATTAATATTAGATGCATTTAATAAAGTGTCTAATTTTATGTAAACATGGTCTTTTTTGGTCATACAGCTGCACGCACATGCATGAATTTAAACACCAGAAACATGTTTAAGCACAGTGTGCTTGGCATGCTCTGAAGCGTCACATGTTGCTCCAGGATAGATGCAAGCCTCCACATCAATTTTAAATGAGATGCTGTGCCATAATTTAGGTCTCGTTGCGTTTGCTGTCTGAGCCAGGACCCGACACCCACTGCACTCCCTCCATCACACGTGCCTTTTATTGCACTTGCGTACATTTTGCACAGAAAGATGTGGGCGTGCGCACATAAATTACATCAGATGTGCATAAGCAGGGCAAAGACGTTATATCAAACAGTGTAATTCTGTTAGACGCGCGTCTCCGATATGCGGGTGCACGCACACACGCGCGCGCATACACCCTCTCTCAGGCTTTCTGAGGGGTTATTTAACGCGAGGGCCAGACGCCGCTCTGCGCCCTTTCATTTCACCCCGGCCTCATATTTCAGAGGCTGGCCGGTGGAGAGGTGCGTGCTGAATTCTAAAGCACACCCGAGACATGGGCATGGGGAAAACATTCATCTTGCTTTTTTTCAATTTACACACACACAAAAACACTCATTTGGGGGAGAGAAGGCTTTAAACAAGTAGCAGTGTATGTGTCTGAATTTGTCAAATATATCACAATATACTACAGGTACAGTGCGAGATAAAGCGCAATATAAAGAATCTTTCATTGTTCCCTGTGTGTGTGCGTGTGTGTGTGTGTGTGTGTGTGTGTGTGAAATCAGTAGGCAGCCAAGGGCCAGAAATTGCATTTTCAATGAGTCTCTTCAAGCTCTGCCGTCGGGCACGATGCCCACTCTTGACTTCCTTATGTGCGCTCTCACCCCAACGTTAGGTGTGTGACGTGACGAGGTCACGGTCGTGACCCTCTCCTCACCGCCCGGGGCTGCAGGATGAAGCCTACTTACTGGGCTGGAGCACCGCTGACTCCCGCCCCTTCGCTGATAGAAGAGTCTCATGCCGTGGTGTCAACGGGCCTCATCTCTATGTGGATTTGTCGGCTACAGAGACATCAGGTCTGGGAAAGACTCATTGTGGTTCTTGATGTCCTGCTCTGAATGGCTCTTTCGAACTGAGGGACACTAGAAGGTGATTGCAGAAACTGTCGGATCACAGTAACGCACGTGTGTATATGTGTTTGTACAATGAAGACAAGAGACAATACCACCAAGCCCTGAATATTGTAAACAGGTCAGGACATTTTAAATAACCTCCATGGAACGTGGCAACTCTCCTGGGCAAAATCTCTTCACCGCAATAAACCGACTATGACTGTGGGTAAACAGCCGAGCTGCAACAAGTGAACACACGTGAGTTCACCCCGGGTCAGAGCTGTGTGAGTACAGAACATCAGAACGTTACTCTACTCTGTCAGGAACCAGTTTTTGTTATGAGTCCAGAGTAAATCCAGAGCAGTGCATGGGGTATAAAATGACATTTATATCTTCTGGATTTACAGGAATTAAGAAACATGAATAAAAACATTACTTCTTTCTAAGTGAGTGTAATTCTTTTAGAACACCAAAAGATGTTTTAATAAAGATTAAAAATGGAACCTGATTAGCAGACTGGATCCCAGGAAAGTTACCCTTTAATGCAGAGAAACATGGAGTCATCAGCACATAAAGATGTGTTATAACTAGCATTGCAATGAAATTGCTGTCTCTGTTGTCAATTCATCTGCCCTGGAATGTACAATATAAGATTTTAACGTAATGCGTTAAAAACGCAGCATTCTTAGACACACTGAACCAAAATCCAACGGTCAGAGAGTAAATTAGATCACCAGATGAGGAGAACAAAAAGGGGGTCAGGAGTTAAGTGGTTTCTGGGATAATCATCAGTCACCTAGTTGGTCCCTGGCCCCTGACTCATTGCTCACTTGCTATTTTTGGTTGTTCCCTCCACCTCTTCGGCATTTCTTGTTGGTGGCAGATTGTCATTGGACACTTTATTAGAAACAGCAACCCTCCAACATAAAATTGTTTGGTTTTCTGGTCTTAGAATGATTAGAAATAACTTGTTCCATAGGTACAGTTTGTGGACTTTTAGAGGAAAAAATAAGATGTGTAGATGGACTTGTTGGTTCAACAGACCTCACACAGAATGCAGAATGTAGTAGAGTGTGGGAGCGGGCATGACAAGGTTCTGCCTTCCAGTTATTTACTCGTCATGGTGCCCTAATCACAAAATCTGTAGCTGGTCCTGATAATTACTGTGGCCATACAAACACCAATAAAAAAAATTCTGAATTGAGTCATTTCTCTTGGGCTGAGAGCACTGAGGGTGCATGGTTTCCAATTTCCTTCCATTCAGACACCCCTCCCATACCCCTGGCCACCCCCCTGTCATCCCAAACTTTACCTCGTCCTCTGGAGACTCTCACTGCCTTCTTCCAGTCACTCCCTGCAATTTCTCATCAGTCACTGACAAGAGCTCGCCCAAATGAAAATGTCATTCATGTCCACCGGTTGTCTCCAGCCAACCAGTCTCCCCCTGGCAACCAGCACTTGATGGGGTACGCATGGGCCACTCAGACCTTACAAATTGGCTGACTGGATTAGCTGATGAGGAATGCTGTTGGTTCTCACTGGAGTGCTAAAAGTACTTAAAAAAACCTACATTATGTTCTCCTCAAAGCTGCCGAGGCTGGTCATTTTTTAAAACCCTCAAAAGTGTCCACGACAAATTCGATCCACCTACAATGAAAAAATGACAGTTGCAACTGGGATAACAAAAGAAGAAATGTTTGATGTTCAAACAGCACTAGTCTTATCACCCATTGGGTGATATTTGACTAAACTGTACCTTCATATCATTAATCATCTGCAATTGACTAAATTTATGATCATTTGCTGCCGATTAAAAAAAACAGTAGGACATTGTACGTCATGGTACTGTAAATCACCAGCGTTTAACTAACCAGTGTTCTGAATATGATGCTAATCCACAGCAGATAAATGTATGTTTTCATTACCATTAGATAAAGATCAAAGTTCCAGATTAAGTGACATCCATATAAAAAAACATCTGAAGGATTGATTTAGTGGAGTAAAACTCTTGTTCTTGTCATGTGAAAGAAAAGTGTTTTGGTGACATTCTGCCAGACGTGTTGGTGTTGACACGTTTGCCCTACTTGATGAGAAAAGAGATGTCGGGCTCTTGGCAGGTCAGAGAGACTCATTCGCGGGAGCGTGCACTCTTGAGCTCATCTTCAGACGGGGCCGGCTTCTCCTGGCGATGGTCAGTCGAGCCTATCAAACGCACCGGGCGCCAGGACATGAGGCTGAGGCGGCGCGGCTCGGGCCTTTCGATTGCTGGGAAGAGCCGGGCCTCTGCCAGCCAGCCGACGCGGCGCCATTAATCACAGTCTTCAGCGCTGACCTCCAGCTTCTAAACATAGGCCCCGTTTAAACCGGCCAACGATCGGCTTCCGCGGCCGGGCCGAGAGGAGAGCCACTCTCGAGGTAAGTGACTCTCGCTGAGGTAAAAATGAGCTCCGCATCCGTACCGAGATCAGCTGCCGACCAATAGGAAAGCAAGGTGGAGTCAGCAGGTACGTCTGGAGCTGCGGCCATGTGTGCAGAATCATCACCGAAATGGCATCAGCATTGGAAGAAGAAATTTGGTACAGTAATTTTGATGTCCTATCCTTTAATGTGGAGCACGCACACATATACACACACACACGTGCTTCCTTAGTGTTTAGCCTACACGCCATTCAAGCACACACCTTAAGTGTTTTGCCAGAAATGTATTGTACACGCTGATGTACGTTCAACATGCGCTTAGACAAAAGAGTTCTGATTAATTCTAATTCAGATTGACATAATTCATGTTAATTAAGGACGTGGTGACAATGTTGATGCTTGTGGAGGCTAGAAGCACTTGGCAAGAAAATATATTCGTGCTCATCACTTGCAGAAAGGATAATTTTGCCTTGTTTTGCCTCGGGCTCACACACACACACACACACACACACACACACACAGCAGCAGGAGAAGGCATCGTTAGAGATTGCAGAGCCCTTCTCAGTCTTGCAACTGACAGACAAACTGATGAACAGCAGGAGGTGGAGCGAGAGAGAGCAAGGGGAGAAAGGCACACTGTACTATATTAAAAAATTTGCCTTTCATTTCCATTTTACTTCACAATATTGTTTCTTTTTCCTTCTCTCAGACACACACACAGACACACACACACCACATTCGACCAGTCACAGTATGAGAGACTGCCTTCTGAGGAGGGAATTTATGCAGGCATCACACAGCAGTTTGTCTTTTTGAAAGGCGGACAGTGTGTGTGTGTGTGGGTGTGTCGTTTTGTGACATGGCTCCTGATGCAATAAAGAAGAGCTTGAGAGACAAATAGATGACAGCAGCACCGCCATAAGGCACACAAAATGTATATTTTGGTGACATAAACAATGAAGTAAGTGTTTCATAAAAGTTGTCAGCTGTACAATAAAAAATTGATTATCATTGTTACAGGACATTTGATGTGGAGAGTGACATTTGTGACATTTGAGGAGACTTCGTCACCTACCTCATGGCAGAGCTTGTAGAGACTCGTTGAAAATGCACTAGTTACTACAAACTCTCCTGGAACATCATTGTTAAGGTCAGACTCTGCTCGTTCTCTCTCTCTCTCTCTCTCTCCCTCTCTCTCTCCCTCTCTTTCAGTTTTCAGGGTTTAGTTGGAACAGAAAAGTTTATTGCATTCAAAAGCTTATTGTGGAATGTATAGACGATCTTTGGCGATTGTTGATTGATGACTACTACAATAATAATAAAGAAATATCAGGTTTGGTGTCATGTCACAAATTTTTTTTTCTTCATTTTGTGCCAAGTAGACACGTTAGGTCAGAGATTAGTCTGGGGTGACTTGACTGAGCAACCTGAGATGCGGGGTGACTCCAGCCTCTCCACCCAGACGCTCAAAGTCACAAGAAGAAGGCTGAGTCTGTAAATGATGCAGAAACTGTCCTGGCAAAAAATTCTGAGAGATGGTGCAGTGGATCATTGCAGCTGAGAACCACCTGCCCTCATGAAACTAATGCATTTTGAGAGCCACGGCATCTCCAATCTCACCAAATTCTGCACCAATAATGATCTCATGCCTATTTTTCCACATAGGTTTTCTTTTTTCATAAACTCTCTTGACAGGAAAGGTGTTACTTTTCACATCATATCTCACACTCGCATCTCCATGGGCTAAACACACATGTAGAGCACTTAGGGACTAATGAGCCCCACAGCTAGGCTCTTAAATCCCAAAAGCGAGCCGGCTTTTGTGTGGCGGGAGCGCGGGTTATTAATGTTCACATGGAGCCAAGCGGCTGAGTTATGGCTCCTTCGTTAGTCCGCCTCATGACAGCAGCACTGGAACAAAAGGCCAGACCAGACACTGGCACGATGGGTAGCTGAGCGGCGCTGATTAATGTTCCCACGCTCCAGCTCGGCGCGGCTCTGTCGTGACTGTGTCCAGGTGGAAAGGACAAACCAAGCGGCTTTTATATGGCAAACCCACTGGAATCATGAGTAAAGACATCAAGGAACACAGTTCTGTTTCTATAGAACCCATTATGGCTGCGGACGAGATGCACAGTAGCCACAGCTACTGTCGCGACTGTTGATCTTGCAACCTACTGCAGTATTGTTGAAGAACCAATTAAAATATTTCTTTAAAAAGTCCAGTTTCATTCAACTGCTACAAATTATTATTATTATTTTGATAAACCAGAGTTATGATCATATGTTACTGTCATGGCAGGGGTCTGAAGGCACATGACTGCAGTTTCTGAAAAAATTGGGGAGTTACTGTCTTTAATGAGCCAGAGTGAACGCCAGTGGGGAGAACGGAACATGAAGGGGTAGCAGTAGCGCCCTGTTTGGGATCATGCAGAGGGGTGGGTGAAGGTGTCTCTATAGTGACTGTTTGGTAGCAGAAAGTGGCCAGCTTCAGCAGGTAAGTCCGGCAGAGGAGCGTTCTTTTCCGTCGCCAGTTTTAGTCATCGTCGGAGTCCGAGAAGTTACAAAGAGAGTGTTCAGGCGGGTAAACTAGATTCAGGCCGAAGCGGCAACGAGAGAGTCAGGTGAAGGTACAGGCAGGGGCGTTCCAAGAGGATTAGTTGTGAAGTCAAAGAAAGGTTTGTTTTAGGCAATTACAATAGCTATCAGCAGCACCGGGCATTAAATCAAAAATGTTGAGCGTGCCAGGATCCAAGATGGCGACTGGAACTTATAGCCCCTGCTGACCCCGCCCATGTCTGCTATGTGCCCTCTGAGACCGTGACAGTCCCAAATATTAGTTAATTGGTAATTCAATTTTAATAGAACCTTTAGGAACATGATGCAACATTTTTTCTTTTTATGTCAAAACCAATGCGTGCATTATTTTTACTGAAATTATTTCAAAATCAAGTAAAATTGTGCAAACCTGAAGTCACTTTGTGGCATGTCTTCAAAATTAAAAATAATTGAGAACCCATAGAATGGTGTACCAATCACCTAATACAGACTCTAAAAAAATTAAACCACCACAACTCTAGCGCCCCTGCTGGTTGGCTGCAGTACACATTTCAGCACCATCTATTACCAATGTGTTTAAATTAGAAAATGCCTAAATGGCTGTGGCTCCAGGAATTGTGCTTTTAATGGGTTTCAACAGGACCCTTTTTGTCCTTAAGGAAATAAGTGTTATTATTTTGGTGACATGATTAATTTTATGTTTGCATGAGATTCAGAGGCTTAATTCCCCAAATCGAGACTCAAAAACATGACCCTGCAAAAACTTATAGCCAACATAAATGCTAACAATGTCCCCTGTGAGCCACATCTCCTACTATCAGCAAAGCAATTAAACTACATTTCAAATACTCCATAAGTTTTAGGTTTATTTATCTTTCATTTCAGAAACTTTTCATACTAGACAAGTCTGCACATAAGCTGATAATCCTTTCATAGAGACGTCGATGTTAAAGGCAATATGGCCAGGGTCACAAAAGTATGATGACATGGAGCAAAATCTTCAAATGATCTGCATTGGATGTCTTGTTTTAAGGTCCCAGTGTGTACGACTGTCTCCATCTGTCTATCTGCACTTGTCTGTGCACAGCCCCTCTCTTTCTCCCGGCCTGTCTCAGCACGGCAGTTATCAGTGCAGACAGCTGTGAGAGATGTGCACAGCCGCGGCACCTCTAATTTTAGCTCAGCGCTGCAATGCAGGTGACACAGTGGCAGAAGCGTACGTGAACAGAGCAGCGGCGGGAGAGTCGGGATCTCGGGTAGGCCGACTCCCACCTCCTCAGTTCAGCTCGTTACACACAGGCTCACGGTTGCGCCGCCGTTTCATCATCGTTAAAATCGCTGCGTCTCATTCAGGCACCCGTTTCTAGAACTTCCTAGATGAATGTGCTAAGCACTCTGCCAGTGGGAGGGCAAAAGAAAAACAAGAGCTACAACAAAAAATGAAAATGTTCCTTTCATTCGCCCCTTCAGATAATGCGCTGAACTCCAGATGAAGATGATTGAAACTCGTTATGATTTCAAGGATTATAATGCAAAAAAAAGAGATTAATCGAAACGAATCCCAAATCTCACGAACATTTTTGGTCTCTTGTGACTTGTATTTTAAGGATTCCTGAAACCAGTGTTAAAAATAAAATACAAACTTCAGACGTGCCCTGTACTGATTGGTCGATTCCCTACTATCCTCCTTCTACGATCTGACTATTTCTGATGTGCTCAGTGAAAAAAAAACATTGTGGAATTGGCATGAGGTCTTGATGTGACAGAAGCAGAGAGAAAACAGGTACATTTTCTTGGCTCAATCGATTTTAGGTATTTATTTATTTAGTTCCCCCATTTTCAGTGATGGAGCCCAGCGACTGCCTCAGAACGTGCAAGGCATGATCTCAGGTGTGATCAAGTAGAGTAATGTCTTCTTCAGGTTAGCCTCTCACATGTCTAACAATGATGGCGGTAGGTTGAAACGTGGTAGTAGGTTGCACCATCAAAAAAATATCCTCATTACAAGGCCCAAGTGCATGAACGAGCACCACTGGCAAACTGGAATTTTCGAATGATTTCACAGTTGTTAAGTTGTGGAGTGTACAATCTTTGTAGTAATGTAATGTTATACGTTATATACATGCTCTAACAATATCTGTTTCATGTTGTGTGGCAGTGGTGGCCGACTGGTTAAGGAACCCATAATCAGAAGGTTGCCGGTTCGAATCCCCAGCCGCCAAGGTGCCACTGAGCAAAGCACCGTCCCCACACACTGCTCCCCAGGCACCTGTCATGGCTGCCCACTGCTCACCAAGGGTGATGGTTAAAAACAGAGGATATTTTTTTTGTGTGTGTCACCGTGTGCTGTGCTGCAGTCTATCACAATGACAATCACTTTCACTTTCATAAAGAGAAAGTGGACGTAATTGATGAACATGTATTTGCAGCGAATGTGCGTTGTATTCGTTACCACATTAAGGCTGTACCTCCCCACTTCAGAATCTCGGAAGCCACTTCTAGTTTTTTTTTGTTGGTTTGTTTTTCAGTCTGCATCTTGCAACAAAATATAATCTCTCACCTAGACGGCATAGCAATTTTTTTGTCTGCAGCATATTCGGAAATGCAATTACAAACACTTGTTGAATTGAATGATAATTGCGTCTAAGTCCTGGCTTTAAATGTGTGTGTTAAATACCAGGCAGAAATCCATTCATTCAGTCAAAACAAAAAAATGTGGCAACACTTCAACTTTTTACTTTTGCTCTTGCTTGTTGGTGGTGTGTGTGCGAGTGTGCATGTGTGTATAGAGCCAGTGGAGTGTTTGCCTGCAGTGATATCCCTCCTCATGTTGCACTCGTCGCCATATACAGAGTACCCATGAGTACTCTCATTGGTAAAAGCAACCTTCCTCTATGTAGCAAACACTGAGCACTTCCCCTGCAGAGATGACCCCTGTCAGCAGGATAATTTAGCCTACCACGACGTGAACATCTTTCAGCAGTGGGTCGAGGAACACAACACAGTGTTGGATTCCCCAGATATCAGTTCCTATTGAGGATCTGTGGGACATGCTGGGGAAAAAAAAGTCTGATCCGTGGAGGCCCCTGCTGCTGATAATATGCACCACAACTTCAGAAGATGTGTATGAGTTATTAATGGGGTATGTACGTTGCTATGTGTACTGGGTAGGCCTGTTCAGATGACAGTTTTCAGTGAAACCACCAGTGCTGTAGACATGTAGCCTTGTTCACTAGGTGTGGGTGAAGTAGAACATTTACATAATTAAAGAGATGTATATCTTAAAGAGGAGAAAATAAACTACAATGTTGCTGTGAAAATATTTCTGTGACACAGAACCCATAAACGTGATGAATTTTATGCATGATGAACATGAATATTACAAATGATGCTTTAATAACTTTAAAATTGGAGGAGCCTACGGCAATGGCTGACTGCTCTCCCACACCCTGCTAATTTTGGACTGATTTAAACCTGCACAAAGTAATATAAGCAGTTTGGCCTGATACGTTTTTTTGGATCATTCAGACATTCTGAAAAAGTGCATTAGTCAATACCTGTTCTCCTCAAGCAACCTCTCCCAAAATAACAAACACTGCTCAATCTGGCAACATGGATCACAAAATGGCATGTCATTTGTCTTCTTTAAATTTTGAGTTAAGTCTCTTGCCTTAAATGTTGAAGAAATAAGTAGCTGCCCACTGCTCACTCGGGGTGATGGTTAAAAGCAGAGGACAAATTTCACTGTGTGCACAGTGTGCTATGCTGCTGTGTATCACAAGTGGCAATCACTTCACTTTATTAACTTTAAGATCCCGTGTTGCTTATTCATTAAAAATATTTAATCTTCAGAATTTTAGGATTGAGACAGACAGGAAATGTGTTATGTCAATCAATTAGCACCTCTTTTATTTTATAACATCTATAAAATTCCATGTCTAGGCCACTAGTTGAACATCTGGCCCTATTTGTTCCCTTTTGTCTCTCCACTGTGAGCGTTACCAAATCCAAAGCACCATGTTTCCATGCACCAGCGAATTGTGTCCCAAAAAGACTTAACTCCCTTGTACAGGTCGGTGTTGCTGTACAGATTACACATGTAATAGTGTTGGATGTTTGTCCACTTCCACTGGCCCCTAAAGCCCCCTGACCATCTGCAAGGGAAGAGATTTTCCCAGAAAATGAACCTCTCAGTCTGGACTTTCAGCAGGGACTTCCATGAACGCGTTCCAGCAAGATGCTTTGTGCTGCATTTTAAAAAGTCTCTGGAACACATTTCACCTGTACCACATCCAACAAGGATGTTCAGAAAGCAAATTATGGCAAGTCCATTACTACAGGAGAAGGCGACAGGCGCTCTGTCCCAGAAATGAGTCACAGGAGATGGCGCATTGGCGGATTCTCGCCTGTTTGGTGTGAACGTGACTAGCATGCCATGTCCTTCTCTAGTGAGAGCTCGCATAAGGCTGCATAGCATGTATGTGTTCATCCATTTGATCCCATCGTTGCCAATCCATCTGCCTGCCCATCTGTGTGTCTATCCATCAGTCTGTCATTCTCCTCCTCTCTAAGTTGAAATTTTATAGGCCCTACTCACAGACAAGGTCTGGTTTCAGATCTTTTTAGAAGGGAGAAGGTGATGAAAAGGGTTGTGGCAGGTGGACCGGTCGCATAGATAAAAAATAAATATGCAAAATCTTTCATGTGCAAATGAATGTCAGCACAAGCTCGTAGGCACTCCCCATTTTGCCTATTTTGCTCTCTCTAGCCTGCATCCCTCCACCCATCTATTCCTCTAGCTTTGCTGAAATCGGGCCTGATGCCCGGATGCATGTGTTGCATTCATGATCGCCACCAGGGCAATTTGCCAGTGTTTATAATTCCATTGGATCTTTTGCTTTCAATTGGCATAATTGAACGCATGATGGTATGAAGGAGTGGCAGGACTCTCCCGCATAGTCAGCATACCGATCATTCCGCTCAGCCTCTTGAGAGCACTACTGCTGGCAGCCCTTGCTGCCCGCCTTGCCAGGCTCCTGACGCAGGGCCTGATCCAAAACACTGGCTAATGTACGGTCTTACGCAATGATTCTGAACACCGGCTAATATCATCTCTCTCATCCAAAACCCAGGGCTGGGTTTGGATTTAGCTAATCTACATTACACCACAGATGGCTCTGAACTAGCATTCTGATTGCATGAGAGAAGGCATCTCATAGTATATCGCTTGACATTCAGCCATTCAGCCTTACCATGTATGAGGTAAAGTCTCAATACTGCAATGTAACGTGACAAGTTGCTGCATGACTGTTGTTGCCTAGCAACAGCTCATAGATGTAAATAGAGGATGGCCAACTATTTTTAAATTTTTATTTTCTCTTGTTTTCTAATGGACATAATTACTACACACAAATGGTTAATGTTGGGCAGGATTATGAAAGATTATGGGAGATTACGCATTGGTATGTAGATGTGACACTTGGCAGCTAATCACACAAAGTTAATACCAAAAAATTTCTCCAGGCACTAGATACTGGATTTCCTAATTTCTTTTACACCAATACCAAATTTTAGGTTTTACAAGGCCTCCTGCAGTTAAACTAAAGCCCCCCCCCTAATATAATATATTTTGATGTACATTCATGAAGACCATCCAAAAATCTTTTCTGATTACTCCAAATACTGGGAAACGCTCCTCATAGAGCCAAAACATGGGATCATCTCATGTACTGCTTAAAAAAACTGTGCACTATGTGCTTATTTAGTTACATTTACATTTACATTTACAGCATTTATCAGACGCCCTTAGCCAGAGCGACTTACAATCAGTAGTTAAAGGGACAGTCCCCCTGAAGCAAAGTGTCTTGCTCAGGGACACGATGGTAGTAAGTGGGGTTTGAACCTGGGTCTTCTGGTTCATAGGTGTGTGTGTTACCCACTAGGCTACTACCACCCCGCATGAACTGTTCATTCATGGGCTCAAATGTGTTGTAAGACATGTAAGATTCAAATGCTGCATAGAGTGGACCACTGGACTTCTGCAAGCGACTGCAATTCTTGAACCACACCACAAAACTTTGGTCCAGATTTGAAGTTTTAGATCCAGGAATACCCATCAATGACTTCCACCATTCATTTCAATTCCACTGGGTCACCATATCTGTTCTTGCAGTACCATCCTTTTCTGTAGACCTCAAACACTGGATAAAATTCTCCTCTGTCATAATAAACACCAGCTAATCTCATCCGCCCATCAGTGAGTTCCAATCTGCCAACCCTTACACAATCTGTTCATGCACTAATTGAATATTTCCAAATACCTTGTTTGGCCTGTGTTCAAGTCAACCACTATCTATTACTGCAAATCACTGTTTTAATAGATAATCTCGCATATCATCCTCAGATTGCAAAACACAAACTAATCTCACAAACTGTGAAGTGCTTCACAGTGCTGCACCACCGGTTATTTCCACCACACTGATCCAAATCATGAGCTAACCTAATCTGCCCATCATGGATGCTCAACACTGGCTAATCTTATCTCTGCCTTGTGGTTCCTAAACACTAGCTAATTTAATCTCTCATCCACGAATGCTCATCTTGATCTAATCTCATTTTGCTTCCAAGACTGCACTTCTTCTAATACTGCTCCACTGCTTCTCTGCAGATGGAGTGACTGGCACATCGTGGCCAGACTCTTAGGGGAGAACTCTATCCTCAAAGCAATATTCCTCCTCTCTCCACCGCCGCAAAACGCTGAAGCAAGCAAAAGTCCTGAGGCAGTTAGCCAACATCTCCGACGCAAGGCGGAAGACGGCTTCCTCATTACCCAGCGCGCTCCGTCATCCCCTTGCCATCAGTCATGTGAGGCTGCGCATGCGCCTCAGGCCTGCATCGCCATATTGCCGGATGCTGACAGGCAGCATCTGGGATAGGGGAGCATTCTGGGAAAAGTGCTCCCTTTCCTTCCTGTGATGACAAAGCTTGCTCTTGTGCAGTTTTGCTTCATTAATGAATTGTGTCAAACTTCACCACTTTGTAAACCCACACACACAAAGGCAAAAATTCGATCAAAGGAAACTGTCCTTCAAAGCATGAGTCCACTTTCTAGTCCTCTAAAGGTGTGGCTATTGCACAGTACTTGTGAAAAACGATAAATGCATTATTTTCAATATACTGTATACTATCAAAATATTTTGTTTTGTAATTTTTCATGGCAAAGAGATCATGTAATCACTTTTAGTAAAAGGCTGTACCTTTAATATCTTGGAGAAAGTTCTAGACCACCTGATTATTTTGTGGGAGAAATATTAAATCATTAAATAATGGATATAGTTGGGATGATGCTGTATTTGGTCTGTTTATTAACTTGGAAAATGTTAGACATAGTTGCATGGAGAAACTTTTCCTGCACTCTTTTTGTGCTGCAACCAAACATTTACATGTTCGAATATGTTTGTCTGTGGTCTTAATAGCTGTTTGAGGTACAGTACCAAGGTTTTGAATAATATGGTTTCATGAAAAACCAACGTGAAAATGGAATTCAGCACAATTATAAAATTTGCCATCCATCTTTTTTTCGCTGCATTTTATTTTACAAATGGTTTTATTTAATCAAGCTCAACTCATGTATTTTTGATTAGGAAACTGGTTCCGCTTATATATTTACATATCATAAATTATGATTCATGCAGCACAATGCATTTGATTATGATTCAGCTGTTAACCTGATTACAAGGCTGAAAAAGCACAGTCTGATGTTCATGTTCGCTGCCGATTCTGCTGCCTGAGCTCAATAATAACAGGTTACAGCAGGTTACATAATAAAAGGCTTTATTATATAGAATAACCTGTGCAGTATTTTGTGGCTGGTAAAGCTACATGGCAAGAATGAGTGTACCTCCATTCAGAGGTGGTTCTGATGATATCATGTTTTATATAAAAGGCCCCCTGACATTCATTTTTTTAAAATAGGTCTTATTGGTCCCCTTACACTGTATACTGGAGTTCGAAGTTCAGCCTTGGTGCAGAATTATTGCCATTTTGAACCAGTCACACAGTCAGATTTCCCCAGGAAGCGGTGTCTATAGCTTTAACTGCTAATGATGAGGAGAGAGGTGAGACATAGGAGGAGAGCGCCCTATAGAAGTGAGCTGGCATTCGTAGAAATCAACCATTCAATTACCACAATGTTAGGTGGAGACAGAAAGTCATGTAAACATTTTTCCAGAATAAAAAAAATTATCCTTGTGATGACATAAGGGGACAAATTCCTGATCTGTCCATCTGAGCTTCTGCTCTCTGAACGGCGAAGCATTATTTATAATGTTAAATAATCTGAAAGTTCACGTCATGTCCTTAGGACATAGCTATAATGCATATAATTTATTTTTACTATTATTATTATTTTTATTATCAAATACTAGACTATTTTACTCTTTAAAATACCTCGCTTAGTTCTACAACATTTTGAGGTGGCATTGAGTGTACCTGAGGGTTAAAAAGTCTTAGAACACTGAACGAAGTTGAATTGAGTTAATATGATTGAAGAAATGATGGTGAATTTAGAATAATATTTAATTGAAATGTTTATATCCAATAGTCTCATTGTGTGCTGTCATTTGATAATTTATTATATGTGATGATTTACTATATTTCCCCATGTTTTTATTGTGTGCATGTTGTGTCTGGTAACAGAAAAATGCTGTGGTAGAAACCTCAATTTTTTTAATGAAGATATTTTTAGCAAAATTACTGTTTTGAGCATTTAATTAAATATGGGATATACTCACAAATTCGATTTCCTTGGAAAAGTAAATGCAGAGTTGTGGAAGAAAATCTCATGTTGACCCTTCAGTGGTTTAGACATGGTCATTGAAATAGTCTATCTAGGCTCTTTCAGGACGCTACAGATGGCAGGGCTGCACACTGAATGTGTGATCATGCTAGGTTGAGTGTAGGAATGAGCTTTTCATTTCACACACTGGCAATGTGAGCATCATTTAAACATTTTATTTTAGGCATGTCAGTGATATAGGTGGAACTTGGCATGGGCCAAGAAGAGCCGATAACTTTTTCAACAGAGAAATGCAAACACGCCCCTAACCAGCTGCCCCCATCTTCCCTCAGCCTGGTTCCAGCAGGTTTGTTGGGACCCCTTTGCTTTCAAAACCACTTTCACGCTCAGTAGCTGTGAAGAGTGAGAAGCGAAATTGGTTCCGTCAGGATGGTGGTGAGACGAATGAGAAAGTGGTTAAGTGGCATGGAAAGCCAACTGAGAATGTCTGCAGACCGCATAGAGAGGGGCATCCCCTAGGTTTTAACCGAAGGTCCTGAGGGGGCAACGACCCTTCGAGAAAATGCAGACAATCTTAATGTTGCTCAGTTCTGTTCCTCCAGGCAACCAACCAACACAGTTAACATCCAGAAAGCTTATTGTTAAACTATTATGAAGAGTCTGATTTTAATAAATTATGTTTTGGATTGAAAACATTTTGCATGAAAAACACTAATAAAATGAATAAATACACTTCTCAGGAATATAAGACCAAGTGCCTCTGGACTAATCAGTTCCTGTGAGAACCATTGCTGACAAAATGTTCTAAATAAATTTCAAAAGCTCTGATTGGTTTCGGAGGTGCCCCTTGACCACAGGTGGACATTTCAGCATCATTCAATAATCAGTGACAGGGCAATTCAATTAATTGATTTAAACATAAAGTTAGAATTTCTGAACATGATCATTTTGATATCCAAAAAGCTAATATATTACAATGACTCATTTCATAGTCTTGTAACAATGAATGCAATTCCTAGTTAGATAATCAGCAGTGTCTGCATGACACATTGTCTTGTCAAAAATGTCACATCTTAATACATAACTGGACTACAATAAATGCTACATCATAATACATAATTGAAATAATAACATAACACATAACTGAAATAAATAACAGGGTGGTAGTAGCCTAGTGGGTAACACACTCGCCTATGAACCAGAAGACCCGGGTTCGAATCCCACTTACTACCATTGTGTCCCTGAGCAAGACACTTAACCCTAAATTGCTCCAGGGGGGGACTGTCCCTGTAACTACTGATTGTAAGTCGCTCTGGATAAGGGCGTCTGATAAATGCTGTAAATGTAAATGTAAATGTAATGAAATACAATATACTCTATATGATGTCCTTTCCTGCATGTAATTCTCTCAACAACCCAGGGTAATCCAGTGCTGAGAAGAGGATGATGGGTTCCCCTTGGAAAGCCTTGGTTCCAACTCAAGGTTTGTTCCCTTTAAGGGAGTTTTTCCTTGCCACAGTTGCTCATTAGACGCTTTGAGCAGTTTCCTAATGTTATGTGACTTTTTACCAAGGTACATGGTAAATAAAAAAGTAATGGTCAGAATAGTCGTCTTAATCTTGAAATATTTCTATGCTTGGGCAAGTGCTGTGCTAATCACTGGTCTTCAACACTGTTGTGTCAAGCAATGACATGGAAAGTGAATCCGGTAATTTGCCAGTAAATCACTGAGGAAAATCAGTATATTAAAAAGACAATAATATCATATTTATTTATTTGTTCACTTTAATCATATGCTTTATTCTGGAGACACCCCAGGCATCTCCTTCTATGCTTCAACACACCGAACAGATGTTGCAGTTCTGGCAAATGCAGCTGAAGGAATCTCGAACAAGCCATAATTAAAACACATTGCATACCTCCAAACACAGATGACAGCGATTTCACACACGGCCACTTTGGCTGAAAGGGAATGCAGCTCCCTTCTTTCAATTTTATCAACCCATCCTGCAGAAAGCGGGACACTGTGAAACTCTGACTGAATTAAAAAAAAAAACAGAAACTGGGGAAAACAAAAAAAAAAAAAACTGTTCTTCAGCATTACCATCTAGTGAGCCAAGATGTCTTAATTGGTCAGTAATCCTCGCTTATTTTCCTTTCCGGCCACTTAGTCTGGGATATCAGTTACCCCTGGTGTTGTTGATGTTGCTCCAGGCGGATGCATGCGCTCAGAAACTGGCCAGCAAACATTCAACATGATGTCTGGTCCGATAGAGAGAGACCCCTGCCAACCGTCGAAAACCAGCATGTGCCCAACACAAACCCAGGGCGACACGTACGAAGCCAACGGACCGCCAGTGCGTAAGTGCATGTGTGTCCTAATCTCCCCTAATCTCACAGGGACGAGTCATATTACAGGACGTAACCTCATGTTCCCCCCAGATAGAATGGGCATTCAACTAGCCCAGAATGGTATCTGTCCGAGCAACAGCAGAACGTTCAGGAAGAAAATATTAAAACTAAATCCATTTTCTCTGCCACGGAAAGCTTTCAGATGTCTTACTTTAATGCATCTGTAGTGTTGAAAAACCATTTATGAATAATTGAGTCTTTTCCCACTCTTAAGAGGGAACAGCCACTTCATGCAAGGTACATGTGATTACAAGTACAAGTTGAAGGAATTTCAGTGCACTGACTTCAGATCAGAGTGAATCATACATGATTAGGTGAAATATGGTGCTGAAAAAGCACAGAGGTGGTCTTATATTTTGACATAACTTTCCTCTGTAGATAAGGGTAGAAATTGGGCAGCAAACAGCAAAGCAAACCATGGTAATAATTAATCACATGACAGTGTTCTGCTCTGAACCTCTGGCATGGAAAGTATAATAATCCACAATTTTTCGATCTCAGTAGTGTTGCCAGATGCACAATAATGATCGTATGATCATAATAAAAAAATGTACGATAACTTTAGCACAACAAGGTACAAATCATTGTTTTACATACTTCACTTGTTAATGTGCAGTTGTCTCACGTGCCGTTACAGCCAAACAATGCACGATGCAACAAGTGGTGCTGAGCAAATTAAACAATGATGAGGGGTTTAAGCATGAACTTGCATGGCAGAGTTGCAGTTATGGAAGACTCAAAGAGTCCGCATACACAACATTGCCAACAGACTTAAAGAAATGAATGTGAGAAAGACCCCAGTTTTTTTTTGTAGCATTAAAAGCGACTTTTACCTATGTTCTGTTGCATTATACATTGCATCATATGCTATAATCTGCACAGTTTATGATGACATGCGTTCTTGAATCAGATTTTCAGAGCAACTTCAAAATGTCAAAACTGGATTTCAGACAAACATAAATGGCTTTGACATGATAATGTCATAGCAACAAACAAACAAACAAAAAACCTTGAATGTGGAAAAGCAGTCTGGCCATGTCAACCACGTGCATTAGGACACAATCAATAACTCCACCAACTACCACTGCAGCCCAACAAACTAAACAGCCCCTTCTTCCCTCCTGGAGTCTGATGGAAGACAGAGCACAGAGGGGGTCCTGGACGAGAAGCGAGGCAGACGAACAGGAAAAACAAATCTGCTGTCCGTCTTTCTCACAGTGTGGAACGTGTTAAGTCACTGAGGTGCTCTGTGTCAGCAGGATACTTTCTGTGCAACTGAGCGATTTGGGACAGATTAGGAACCGCACAAATGATTTCTGACAACCGCGTAAATGTTGTGGAAAGACAAACAAGACGGCATTTCATATTAAAACAAAATGTGCGAGGTTATACTGTGAGTAATTTGTATAAGTAATCAGTATATAACATTTCGACATAACACATGCACGAAAATTAAATCAGTGTGAGGTGAATGTTGCCATTTTCCGATGATGTGACATTTAAGACGTTTCAGAAAAAAAAAAGTTGCACATTATGTCATTATTACCAATGTATAATAAGTTTAATGTTAGAAATGTATTTTATTTTTCCACCAGAATCTCATGTCACTACACATTCTAAGGGATACTGCATTAATGTCACATCACCCCCTCTTGATTTATGCTTTCAAATTCATAAATTATTACAACAATTGGTTGATTCGAGTGAACATGTACAGAGTCAGCTGGCCTCCATTAGTTGTTAACAGCCCCTCTCTCTGACCCGCTGCACTCTGTAAGGCCCTATAGTCCTGTCATATGACCCAGGGTGATTTGTAAAAACCATACGATAAATGAGTAAGGAGAAATGGAGATTAAGGGATGGGGGAAAAGTTCAAACATGCTAAGCAGGCTTTTTGTGTTTTGAGCATGCAAATGGGTTGCTTTGCTTTAAATCTTATAGCAAATACCCTGCCCTTACCAGTAATCATGTAGATGTGAACTAAATGCTGATTACCATGAACAGAATTTTTGCAAAAACTTTTGTAAAAAAAAAAAACGTTCAAATTGTGACTTTTAGACAAACTGCAGAGAAAGTTTAGATCAAAGCAAGAAGCATTTGCTTTTCAAACAAAGCCCAACTGTAAAGAGCATCACACATCAGATACAGTTTCCACATACTTTCCACTGAACAAGGTTTTCAGCTCAGAGCATCATAAGATAATTGAAAATTCAATACATTTCTAGTTTCATTCAATCAGAATGAGGGCAGCATTTTACTATAGTGAGAGGAGGCACGCTTCCTCCTTACAAACTTGATTTGAAAATCCCTCCTGGCCTGGCAACACAGATTACCCTGGGTGTCCAGTGGAGTTGGAATGTCGATAATGGAAAAAAAGGTAACTCTTTGACCTTGTCTTGGATTACAACCTTTTTAGAATATGAAAGCACTCCCCAAATCCACCCAGGCCCCCAAATGCAGCACTTCTCATCCTTTGGCCTCTGCTCCATCCACCAATCACTTGCATAAAAAGTCTCCAGAAATAAAGCATGTGGACCCATAGATTACCCGATTGTATCTCATGCGTTCCACTGACCAGCAAAGAAGAGAGATCTGAGTGAATGTGAGATACCAACACGGGTCAACAAGACTAAAATCCTCTCATGAAAAAAAGGCTCTTAGCGTACAGGACAAACAAAGCGGAGTGGAGATTAGGTCTGAACATGAGGTTAGAGGCTTAATGTGCCCCTCGGCTGTCTGTCATAAAGACCCCAGCCTGTGAAGATGCATCCCATGAGCACGCAAGAGACTATGTCCAGTTCTACTAGGCCAGTGTCTGCATGCTTGCGTGTGTCCTAATCTGTACTAATCTCCCAGAATGAGGCAGATTACAGCTCTGCTGTGTTATCTGCACAATGCGAATGCAACATCGCTCTCAGTTCTGGTAGACTGTGCAGAGCCTTCACCTACACGGCACCCATCTACCAGTTTGGGAAGAAAAACATTACATCTCATTCCATTTTCTGTTCTATGAAAAGCCTTCAGATGTTCTACTTAGTGCTTCACTACTGGAAGATAAAACCACTTATGAATAATTGAGATGTTCCCACAGCTCCACAGAACTGGTTAAGATCATACAGAGCCTACATGGAATGCTCCAAAGAGTGTGCTACATGCATATTAATTTTGATGGACCGTTGGTCAGTAGTTTTTGGTGGAGAAAGAAAAATCACATAATTAATGTATAAATCACAGAAGGAACCATGCTATTACCATGCCTGAACATGAGCATTGCCTTATGATGGATTTAAGATGAATGTAAGAATAATTTTAAAATGTCTGAGAGTCACCTTCTCGACTTTTTTCATGGTACGCTATCCAAGTGAAGCGGAGGGAGTGTGCAATGAGAATTATGGATGCAGTCTAGATACAGTGGATCCAGGAAGTTTTCACAGAGCATCACTGTGCCACTGTACTTATTTGGACCTTCAAAGTAGAATGTATCTGTCTCGGAGGTCCACAGACAATTTGTCAATTTGTCAACATAGGCAGATGTGTGTCTTTCCAATTCATGACCAATCAACTGGTTTTTGCCACAGGTGTGTTCCAAATAAGCTGCAGAAACATCTCAACCATAATCAGGGGAAACAGGACGCACCTAAGCTCAGTTTTCAAAAGCCGTGAATCCTTATGTACATGTGGTTTTTCACGCTTTTTTACTTTAATACATTTGCCAAAACTTCAAGTAACCTCAAAACCAGTTTTTCACATTGTCATTGTGGGGTGTTGTTATAGCATTTTACATTTACATTTATGCCGTTTATCAGACGCCCTTATCCAGAGCGACTTACGGTCAGTAGTTACAGGGACAGTCTCCCTGGAGCAACTTAGGGTTAAGTGTCTTTCTAAGGGACACAACGGTAGTACGTGGGATTAGAATTCTGAGGGGAAAAAAGTGCGTTGATTCCATTTTGGAATAAGGCTGTATCATAACAAAAGATGGAAAAAGTGATGCGCTGTGAATACTTTCCAGATGCACTGTATCTCCTCAAAAGTGACTTTCTTGTTATTGCGACGCTCCTTTGGAGCGTAGTAGCCTAGCGGGTAACACACTCGCCTATCAACCAGAAGACCCAGGTTCAAATCCCGCTTACTACCATTGTGTCCCTGAGCAAGACACTTAACCCTAACTTGCTCCAGGGGGACTGTCCCTGTACCTACTGATTGTAAGTCGCTCTGGATAAGGGCGTCTGATAAATGTCATAAACGTAAATGTAAATGTCCTTTGGTTCTGAAAAAATGTTCCTATTTATGCGGTAACGTCTGTTTGCTGCACTATGAATTCTTTTGGGATGAAAATCAAGGGGTTTGACTGGACAAGAGGCATTCCAGACATTAAACGTGAAGTGAAACTATCTTGTTAGGGCTCCAGTATCACAGGATCACAAACCCTTCTCCAGTTCCTATGATCAAATGAGCGGATGCTGTGAAGCTCATATGGCCTCAATTTTATAATGTTCCACATTCCACCACTGCTCCTTAATTCAGAAACAGTGTGGTTTTACAAGACTACCGTCTCGTACTGGGGCAAAAACTAGCAAGAGAAAGACAGACAGAGGGAGAGAGAGAGAAGCTGGAGCAGCTGGGTCAGCTTTCTGAAACCATCAGCTCAGTGCTAAAAAGGAGCAATGACTTCATTGTGTAGAGAGAGAAGCGAGAAATATAATCTCTGCCGAGGGAACATCTCTGTGTCATTATTACAACCCACACTTTTTTTTTTATCAGAGATGAAATACACATATATGTGTGTGTGACTCTGCATTATGTATAGACACGTTTACGTTTAAGCCAATTCCCCTGAATCAGTTACCAAATTATGCACATATAATTATTTTGACAGTTTTTGTGAGACTAGCAGATCACTGCATCACCCTCTCTTTCACAGCACACAGCTAACGCTTCAGGACTGCATGTACTGGTGTTTGAGCCAACAATCTGGAACAGCACGCACACACACACACACACACACACACACACACACACACACACACACACAGTAGACCACAGTCACAATACACCATGTCCCTCAATGTTCCTGCAAAGGGCATAAAACTAAGTGGGATGAGCATTAGTAGGGTAAACATAGTTGATGCATGTCAGTACTGTATGCTTCTGTTCATGTGCGTATGTCTGTATGTGTGTGTGTCCATGTGTGTCTATTGCTGATGCATGAAGTCTTAGCTGCTTCTGGATCCGAACACCTGAACACGGTGGGCTGTTCTCTCAGCAGAGCTTTTATTTCCATATTAACACCCTCATTACGTGACCTGAATCAATTATGAATCAAAACACCCACTGAGCTCTTTCTAGCAGTGTAGAGTCATAGTCTACCCAAAAAGACAAAGGAGAAGAGGGATCAGTACAGCTCTATCTTTTTTCTCTCTCTCTCCACATGAAGAAACAGGCTGGGTGGGCGTGGTCAGGTCCACCAGGGCTCAGCAGATTTCCACAGCTGGCAGGTTTCACCATGCTTCCAAGTGGACCGGGGGACCTGCTTCACAGCTATGCACTACATTTCCCAGAAGCACCCTCTACACATGGTTCAGCAGATTCCACAGCGAGATGACTGGGAATTAAGCTTCTGTTGCCACATCAAGGACAAGAGTTGACTAGAATGCCCGTCCACATTGACAACATCACCCATGCATGTCTTACAAAAAAATAATTAGCACTGAGGCTGCATATTTTAGGACTTACCTGCAGGGTGAAAGGGTTCAGCAGCAGCAGATATGCAAGAAAGAAAAAAAGAGAGAGAGAGATACACCAGTTAGTTATAAAAGCACCACAAAATCAGACCTGACAGATAAACATGTAAATACAAAGTAGTCCCTTATTTACAGCAACAATAACAGAATTTACTGAACCCCAACTGCTGAAATGGCTCTCAAGACTAATGTAAGGCAGGGTCTACTCAGTAAACTCCTCAAGCTGCTAAATAATCCAACCTGAATTTTAATGATATATTACTAGGCATGGGCAGGAAATCAATTTGAAAGACTATCAAGACAAAAAACCTTTCTCCCTTAATCACTGATTCCAATTATGTTTTTATGAACACAATCGAGAAAAGAGGAGAAGGCTGTAGGCGTGATTTCTCTACACTCCTAATGCCCCTTGTACACGGGTTGTTTCAGCAGACGCGACCAGCACCAACATGCAGATATTCCAACATTCTTTGTTTATTAGAGCACTGTGATGGGTGACCCAGTGAATACCACATTCATCAACGCAATGCATCCATTATATCACCTTGAAAATCTCCCTCAAAGAGTAACCTGATGGAGACCCAATGTTCTGTATTGAGCTAAAAAAAAATATCATAAAGGGTGTCTGAAGTTTTCCTCTTTGGTCGTTATGAGATATTATTAATAAATCAAGCTGATTTAGAAGTAAAACGTACATCTTGAGCCGGATGTCTGCAAGGAAGGGCTCTGGAGCTCTGGGAGCAGAAGCAAAAGTGAGATTAAGCATGATGAAGTACAACAGACGATGAAAGCCTCTGACACACAGATACAGATACGCCCAACTGTGCAGAGATGTGTGTGTCTGTGTGCGTCTGTCCTTTCCCTCCAGTGCTGCACCAGAGAAATCAAATTATCATATCCAGGAAATGCAGAAGGCTGATCATTTCCTCTCCATTTTCAAAGCATCACAAACATGCATCTATCAACCTCCTGGGAACGTCTCTGTCTTTCTTGGGTGGAGGGGGTGGGAGAGGAACAAAAAAAAGATAAAGGCAAAAAACAGAGCCGAGTGGAAAAGATGGGGCTGGGTGTGGCAGGGAAATAAGGGAGCGAAACCGGAAAGCGGGCACAACGACTTGTGCTGCATTTGACACACTATCAATTCCGTATTGCGTTTAGTGTTATTGTGAATCAGTCTGGGATAATCAGCCCTCGTCACACATCACACACCCGTTCACACCCCTTCACCCGCTCACAGTCATGCGGTATGATTCCAAGAATAGTCTGCCGAGGGACGCAGGGCCCGGAGCCCATGCTTCAGGGATGCACTGTTGTCATTACGACATTCAAACTAGCACTAATTTCGTTTTAATCCTGACTACAACTGCGGTGACATAAGAGTGGCAGTGGGAAATTTTTGTAAAACTCTGCAGTGATAATTGGGCCGACGCCCATTTGTGTCTTCTTGGAGGGATTTTGGCTGCGTTCCTGACGCGTGACATATATGCTTCTAAATCTTTTTTGGATGCTGTAAATAGCGACACGGTTCGACTGTCACTTGTCACAAGACATGCAGCACCATCCTCACTCTCGATTTTATCTAATCAGGAAGTGTGAGTGCGCACACACACACACACACACACACACACACAAAACTCAATGCACATGGGTGTGACTCACAGCCTGGTGGAAAAAAGTGAAACTATTTTATTTCTAACAAGGCATTCGGATATTTACACACACACACACATCCACACACACAGGCATTCCCAGCAGTGGCGGCCATAGCCAGTAATAGATCTGGCAGGGGCCTGCTGGGTGCCATCATCCCCCAGCTGCGGCACCCAGCGCCAGCCTTGTACCCCCAGGCAGTTGTGTAAGGTTTGATGTGAGGCATTAAGGCTGGCACCGCGCCATGAAACAGGCATGAAACTGCATTGCGGGCGAAAGGCGGACGAGCCGGGCGAAGTGAAACGGTCGCTGTCAAAAGGCCGCAAATCAGCGAGGTTTAAAGGGCACCGGGGCACCGAGCCAGACTGGGAGGCAAAATCTGGGGTCCCCCTGAGGTGGAAATGACAATGTGGTAGCGATCATGGCTAGCGCTGCTAACGGCGAGTACGTGGCGGCCGCTAAACGAGTTGTCCCACTCGCCGACTCTGCCCGCGCGGTCTCGTGGCGGCATCATAATCTCGTGGGAGTTCGGACGAAGGGCCGTCTGCCATGTGTCTGCTCCGCTAACCGGATTAGCGCTCTGGCATGGCTGTTCGGGGCCGGGGCGTGTACACGCCGCAGTAATTGGGCGAGCCGGGTTACACGTTGGGGCATTAATTCCTCCCGCCTGGGGGGGAAAGCCTGGCCGTGGAGATGAATTACTACGGCACAGGGGGCACGGGGACCGGCGCAGGGTGCTCCATCACACACAAGGACAGTCAGGGCCAATGCGAGGGACGAAGGAGGAGGACGCGACAGGGAGAGAGACGTTTGTTGCATTTGATGAATAGCGGCAGCGCGTCTTGGTGTGTCTGAGCTACAAAAGAAGGAAGTGTGTGTAAACTTAAACTGTTTGCCTCAGCATGTATCATTTTAATGGAGCCAGTGTGTGTGTGTGTGAGTGTGTGTGTTTGTACGCGAGTGTGTGTTTCTGCTGAGCAGTAACTCGGCGGAGGTGTCCCAGAGCAGTTCCTGTTTCCACGGATCACTGGCGCCGAGAGCCGACGCGGAGTTTTTACTGGTGCATGGTGGCTCCCAGAGTTCCACGTGCTCCCAGGTCATGCACCGGGCGACAGCACACAGGTAAATAAGACAGGTTTTATGCCTCTTTTTGTGTGGATGTGTGTGCGTGTGTGTTTTCCACCACAGTGAAGGATCTTTGCCTTGTATCCTCTACACAGTTTCCTATCTCCTTACTGTGTGATAGGCAGAATGTTGCTAATACTAGCACACAGAACCTTCTGAAACAAGGAGCTACGTAAATGAACTCTTTTCTTGTAGTTTTACATTGAATATAAATGATGAGGTTCAAACCACACACAAAAATCATTTGCATACAATTTTGTAACTTCTTTGAATCGCTGCCTGCCCTGTAATTCCCCATGCAAGTTTTTCAGCCATGCTCCACTGTTTTTCCGATCGCCTTGAAGAAGGCATGTCCTTCAGCATCAGAGCTCTGACATAATTTTTTGTATTGATTCAAAAAGACCATCTTTAATTTAATAAATAGAACAAAAATGTTGCAGTCAGTTTGGTGAGCTTCAATTCTGGCTGCGAAGAACGTCAACTATTCTGCTAACAGTACTGATGGCAGAGCCGTCATTAATAATTTGTATTTAAGACTAACATGCCTAAGGTTAACACTCATATGGTAGTCAAAAGAAAAAGGTCAAAGGTTAAGTATATAGGACATTAGCAAATGGTGTTGCCTCCTCAGAGAGACAATAAAGCCTCACATAACCTTACATAATTACCTAATGTTTTTAGCTACTAGCCTTCATCTAAACCACTTTGACCCACGGAAAGGATCTGCATGCAGAATGTGGATATAACTAACATGGTAAATATAAAAACATATTAAATGTAATAACAATATTATCTTGTGTTTTATGGCATTTATGTGTGCTAATCGATGCATTAATGTTAATATTCAGACAGTGTATAATTAGAAAATAAAAAATAACAACAGGAGTAAACGGCTTAGGAAGGGAGAGTATATGTAGTTAAAAAATGACCAAAAAAAGTGCAGACAAGGATAAGAAATAACTGTGAGATATAAATAGTTCATAAAACAAAAACCATGTAACACCTGGTTGACAGCATCTATTCAGAGAGGCAAGTACACAACACGCTAACTGCACACTGAACATGATGTTTCATCTTCTTTGCTTAGCCACATGGCTGCTGAGTGTAAAGTTGCCTATATAGTCGCTACAGGGAAGCAGTTTGTGGAGCTGATACTTTCAAGGCTGTATCTCACTCTATCTCACCAATTACATACAAAAGCTTCTCAAGTGTTCAAACAAGTTGGCTCATTAGAGGGGAATCCTTATGATAAATGTGCCTTAAACAATTACACAGTAATAACAATGTAATTATACTGCAACAAAAAAGTCATTAATTTGGGGCTTATTCTGCACGCAACTCCCCAACTACGCTTTGATTAGAATAAACTGCCGGCTTGCTGTATGCTTAATTAGCCTCAACACTGCAATAATTATCATCTGCACATATTTGCATGTACCTAACTCAAATATGACAGCAAGTACAATGCACATATTTTACTAAATAACTGTGCCATTGACTGAAGCAGAGGTATAATTAAGCACTAATGTGATATGAATATGCTGGTAATATGTGCTTGTGCATGTCAAGTCAAATTAAACTCACTTGGAGACTATAATTGACAGCATTGTCTTATAAAATTGAATGCCTAATAGTGTTTTATGCAGCATAAATGTAGTAAATATATTTTGCAATGCTGCTGCCATGTATTTTATTGTGTGTGTGTGTGTGTGTGTGTGTAGATGTACATATATACATGAGAATTGTATGGGCATAAATGATCATTTAATCAAATGAATTGTCAAATTGTGTGTATGTGCGTATGGTCTCTGGGTTGGCGTGGACCTGTGATTTCCTCAACGTAGACTCACTGAGAGGGACCTTGGTGATGGTTCTCACATTTTTAGAATGATGCAAATCCTGCAACAAAACTGTCCACTAATACTAACCAATTATGTCTAAAATACAGCATTTATATTTGGTATTTTAGATTATGTAGCTTCGTTACAAATAGAATTTTCTTATTGATCCAGCTTTGATTCCTTCACCTCAAACTATGGTGTGAAAACTCCTTCACCAACTCAACCATCAAACGGCTCCGTTCTCCTTCTCTCCACAGCCCTTGATATACATATCTATATGCCACATCCGGTCGAGCAGTCAGGTGGCTCTCTGGAGGACGGCACACGCAGCAGCCAGCCGGGTCTTTGATCATGCATCAAAAGCTGAGACGGCAAGAGACGGAGTCAAAGTGCACAACTATTCCAGCTTCATTCGGCTGCCATGTCCCCAGCCATCACCTGAAGTCCCCTGCTGCCGGAACGCGAGTGTCCTCCTTCCGGGCCACTTCTGTGTTCGCGTAAACTGAGACCAAACTACTTTAAACCGTTGGTTCTCAGGCAGGTGAGGTTTTACTTTTGCTCACTTTAGTTTATGAAAAGAAGATAGACATAATTAAATGCACCTTACCACCCGTTTGGAGGGTGATGAAGGAGGAGTAAAGCTAAGGAAGTGCTGATTGATTTGAGGCACATGTGTCCTGTGATAAATCCTCCATCCCTGTCAGCAACCAGGTTCTCATGTTCTTCTCTCTGACCCTCCCACTGACACCCGCTCATCCTGTGTCTTTAAATTGTGGTGAGAAATCATAACTGTTGTGTGTTTGCGGAAGACTAGTGCAAATCGATGGCTGTCATCAGACCAAGGCTTCCCCGAGAAGCCACATCAGAATCAGTTTTGCAGAAGAACGTTGGGATGATGGGCATGTTCATATATGTTTTGTGGGTTTCTATATTCTATAATTTTGGATGTATTTATTGAATGTTCATGTTTTTGTGTGGACACGCCATTGTCAGCTTTGTCATTACCCATATCTCAGCAAAATGCATGTAAAAAATTGTATCTGTTCCTATAGGCATCTGGTGCTCCGATTCAGGTTGTCCCCTTTCGAAGTGGAGGACATTACCTATTCTTTGTGTGTGTGTGTTTGTGTGTTTGTGTGTGTGTGCTTACACCCCTTGAGCCAAACACCATTTGCATTTCATCGCCTCTGGGGTTTTAACACAATGTTCTCCACAAGATGCCAAAACGCCTTACAGTGGAGAGGAAAAATACCACATGAGCACAGGGGTGAAAGTTTCTGTCCCTGGAAAAAAATCTGAGCTCAGCTGTAAATAACCAAGAATTTCAGACCAGCAGCAGTTTACAACTCAGGCAGACATTGTACAACACAAAGCAACGAGCAAAAATGTCCATCAGTCACCCACAGTTCAGCTCCGTTGTTGAGTCATGTGGCTGTGTTCTCCACATTTATTCACCGGTGAACCAGCAGCATGATTAATGTTTCAAAATGGATGCACCAGCTTTGAATAATAATAACTATATGATATTTTTAGAATAAAGTTTCATTCATACATATGCATCAACACATGCAATGCCAGAATTATTCAAAATGAGGAATTCTGCGAGTGTCTGAATTGATATATGATGCATTTAACTAATCTAATTACACTTGAATCAGTGCAGCACAGCCACATAGTTGTGGAGCAAATTTGATAAAAACTTAAATTTAAAAATTTATAAAAACTATGCCACCAGTGGTTAAGGAAGCGGCCCAGTAATCAGAAGGTTGCTGGTTCGAATCCCGATCTGCCAAGGTACCACTGAGGTGCCACTGAGCAAAGCACTGTCCCCACACACTGCTCCCCGGGCGCCTGTCATGGCTGCCCACTGCTCACTTAGGGTGATGGGTTAAATGCAGAGGACAAATTTCACTGTGTGCACTGTGTGCTGTGCCGCTGTGTATCATGTGTGACAATCACTTCAATCAAAAGCTTAAAGGGAGCTGCAGAAACAGTTTAATTTTCAGACTTTCAAATCAAGGATCATATCCTTAATTTCACGTTACTGTACAACCAAAATGAACCCTTGAGCTCATGTGTTCGCGACGTCGAACTGATCTGGGATCAATTTCTAGGACAAGCTGGACAATGTGTGATAATGTAAAAGATAAGAATTCCGTTTCTTCAGCCATACTGGATTTTGATCCATTTTTCTTTTCACAATCTATTTTAATTCCCAAGTCCTGAATGTTTTTCCTATTAAGCAATCTTATGCTTTTGACAAAAAACATATTTCCAGGTTCCAACAACACACTCGAGTACGAGCTTCCATTCAAAGCCCGATTCAAAGAAGAGCTGTCAGCGCGTTCAGTGCAGCCCATCTTTGAAGACAGCCCTTTCTTAACACTTGCAGTTGGATTAGCATCTCAATGGAGGCAGCACTGTACGGGGTGGTGTTCCAATCAGCAGGGCTCGCACTCCAAACTGGAACACTGTCAGCACAAGATTTTTTTTTTTCTTCTGCATTTTTCTTATCTGGATGGAGGACAACATTCTGAAAGACTCTATTTGCTGGAGTCTGGGAAGTTGCCACGCCCGTGCGAGAGGGTATGGTTGGGTACGCTTTTCCCCCACATACAAAGCCATTTCATTCTCACCCTCATAGGCCCTTTGAAGTTAAAATCAAGGGTCTCTACATATAGCAGAATGAATTGGTTTAGCATTGACGAAATACAGTTTTTTGAAGCACCTTTTCTTTCCATTTCACTCAATGTGTGTGTGTATCATTTTCAAGGTGATGCCAGCAAACCAGCCACACTCTTTCATCGCACAGGAACCTTTCTTCCTGTCCCATCTTCAGAGCAGCCCTAATTGACCATTCTGCTGCTCCACATTTGTCTTCTTCAGCACAGGTCCACTGATGTCACTTCCTGTTACTGCCTATTGTAGATGGATGGAAAGTCTTTTACACTTCATGTTAAGTTTAGTAGGCACAGATGTTTTATTTTCTTTTTCTCTCCCAGGTGTCTATTTCATTCAACAGTACAGAGACAGGAAGATAAAACTCCCCAACATGCATCGCACCTGGAATATCGCATTTATCCCCCTTTTCATTGCATTTCATCAGGAGCATTGTTCCGATCATGGATTTCATTCTGTCCAGGAATTTTCAAGACATTGTCATGAAAAACAGGAGCGGAGGAAACTGTGTTCAGCACTTCCAGAATGAATTAATGTAATTTAGAATCTCATTGACTGGTTACAACATTATTATTCCCTTTCAGAGAACTTTCCCTAATTTCAGACAGTGAGGACAACACAGAGGATCGTGAGAGTCCCTCTGCTGCCAGTCTTCTAACTGTACAAGAAGCATCTTTCTATCCATCTCATATGCAGTTCCCCCTCATGCTGTCTGTCAAGAGGTTCCCCAGCATTGCAGTGGCATTGCAGTCCCCAGCAGGTTCCCCAGCATTGCAGTCCCCTCAATGCACTAAAAAATACATGATGGAGGCAGTCAAGCTGCAAAACTAATTGTATTGTCATTTTATTTCTGCCCAATTTACCCCCCAAAAAAGTTTGTTTTAATGTAATTTCTAATTTCTTTACACTAAATCACCTATTGCACAAACGTGTACTTTGTATGCATGCTAAAGTCTTCTTCTTGGACTTGCTCCCATGAACATTAAATTATTATTATTTTTAAGAAAAAGCTAGTTTAAATAGCAGTGTAAATAGATGTGTAAATAGATCCACATTAACAACCTAATGTGTGCCCAGCTCTGGCTGAGATCTGGGAATAAAAACTTGGTTTAAATGGTCCAGAGCAGAACACTGGGGCTAAAATGTTAACATGCAAACTGCAGTGTGTCATGTTTTTTGGCTATTACCACCTCATCCCACAACAGTGTGACCACATCACCATGCACAGAGCAGTCAGTGCCAGCATGGGAGTCCATGTCTCATCCTTGGCCTTGCACTTGCAGATAAGCCAGTCTGAGCTGTAAGTCCAGGCTCTTTTCCAAGGAAAGGGTGGGGAGCGGCTGACGGGATTAACAGTCACTCTTGCGTATCAGCGTGCCGGCACTTCCTTGGATTTAACCTCGCTGCCTCATGCCCACGGCTGCTCAACTTTCTGGGTCTGATAAAACACATTTTTTAAAAAGGGGCTCAAATACCAGGAGCGAATAAGGACACGGGCCCCAGAGTGAGGACAGTCACAGCCATGACTGACTTCAAAGGCGCCTGGAAGTTTGCGATTGAACCGAACACTCCAAAATGCAGGCAACGTAATGGGATCTAAAAAGTGTCCATTATTAATAAAACACGATTTTCTTAGGATTGCTATAAATGTAGCTATAGATTACTGCAATTATATCCATAATTTATTGAGCAGTGGGCAGCAGTGAAAGGCGCCCGGGGAGCAGTGTGTGGGGACGGTACCTTGCTCAAGACCAAGCAACCACCAAGTGCATCAAGTTGCATCAACGTACATCAGTCAAAACATTACCAAACATGCACACACCCCACTCAGACTCTAGCTCAAAGTTCTCGTCACATCAGATTCAAGAACAGGCGTTTCAGTTGCAGCCTAACTGTGAGTTAGGCTGCAACTGAACTTAATGTTAAAAATGAAGAATTAACCGCGGGACTCCCCAACACAGACGTTTCTCTGTGTCCTTTTTCAGGCACATTCTGCGCCAGTCTGTTTTTTGTTTTCATTCTGCTAGACTATATTGGGCTTTCTTCGCCGCTCTCTGGATGCCCTGATGTGTCGGCCAGGGGAAAATAAGACAAAGTGAGATGGCCGTTCCTGCTGAGTCAGCTACAGCTCGGTATCGGGCCGGGCCAAACGAGGGGCTGAGATTAAGAGGAGAAGAAAGAGGGAGGGACCCACAGGGAAGGAAACAGTAATGCTGCACTATTTTTACACCTCACATCCTTCATCAGCCCGCCTCTGTCTTTTGTTCTGCGCAAACCAGGCCCCTTTTTTTTTTTTCATCGAGTGAACAAGTGCAAACTAAGATGTTAATAAATTGTAAGTATCTCAGAACCCATCTTGATGCATTGCGCTGAACGTTGAGCCGCCCAGGTCAGACTGTCAACAGCAGACCTGAGCAATCTCATTTCATCACGAGAGCCTCCAGGGCGGGCGGAGTTGGTAAAAGGATGAATAAAAAATGCTCTGCGGCCAAAACAGCCCACCTCTCCTCCGTGGCACTAAATCCATCATGGAGGAGCGAAGAGCAGTGCGCCCTTATATTGGAGCAAAATGAAATGGGTTCAGAGTATTTCAGTCACCAAGCCTGAAGACTGATTGCAGGCATTCATTCCCACTGACTCACTTACATCGACAGCTCACACACACACACACACAATCCCCTCATCCTCCTTAAAAAATACATAGATGCAAAAAAATAAATCCAAACTGTCTGTCTTCTTTAAATGATCTGCTTGTGCTGGAACTCCTCAAACCCTCTAGTCATAACCTTCATCTTAACCAATAACTGTACTCATGTTGGTCTAAAACCTTCATACATAACCTGGTATAGCATGGTATAGGTCTAAATTTAAGATGTCTGCCCTTTTTTCGAGACTAAATTAACAATTGCTCTTATTTCTCTAGACCCTGAAGGTAAGACAGCACAATTTCTGGACACATATTAAGGTCTTAATTAAACCACAGTTTCTTCTAATCTGCTATTTTGATTGGCTGTCAGGACCCCTGGGAATGACAGCATCAGGATTCCACATTTTTACACTGTTTTTGGTTATGAGGTCATGTGACCACTACTACATAAATAAATATGAGCTGATAAACAGCAAACCATGCAAGGTGCTATTATCCCATGGATTTATTGTCTACTATTGACAAATTAGGTCAACAACAACACTGGCGTTAACGACAATCTCCTCAAGCCAGAGGAAGCACAGACTACACTTTCCGATGGATAAACATCTCAGGACTGCGGTGGAGCTTTTTTTTTTATCCTGTCAGTGCAAGATCTGCTTTAAATCTGACAGCAGAGAACCAATGGGTCGTGCCGAAGTGGCCCTCAGATCATTAAGAGTCAAGCAAATTCCAAAACAGACAAACTTGTACCAGATATTGAGAAAAACAGACCGAGTAAAAGGCTTAGCCTGTCAAGTCCATCCTTAGGCAGCAGGCATTAAAAATTAACAAAGATCCACATAATATTATGGACAATGCTAAAACAATGCAGGAAGCACAAGCACAGAAAATAAAAGTCAAACATGAAAATACTTTCAATTCCATTGCTACCAACCACAGAAGCAATGAAAGGAGTATTTTTATTTTGTCACACATCAACTTATATCTCTTAATAACTGTTAGAATAACTTTTTATAAATGTAGGATATACAGTGGTGCCCAGTTAGTTATGTGGCCTCACACGCCCAAGATAATTAGTTCAAATCCTGGCACGGAATTTATATGTGGGGAGCTTGCATGCTCTCCCACTCTTGGTGCAGGTTCTCTGCGAGTTCCCTGGCTTTCATCCCACGGTCCAAAGACATGCACACTAGGTTGATTGGCTTCGCTAAATTTACTGTAGGTGTGAGTGGGTGCGCTGTACCAGGATCAGCTCCAGCAGCCGTGATCCTGAGAAACAGGACTAAGTGGTTAAGGATAGTGAGTGGGTGAATACTTCATGTCAGATATAAAAAAAAGTCTTAATTTTGAGAGTGTATCTGTCATGTTGCTCCGGTCTGGGATCTGGACCAGAGTTTGACGTTAGTCCTTTGTGAGGTTCCCAAATTGTGTTCACCTTTGTCTTATTGTATAAAGCTGCCCTGTTCGTTTCTGTTCACCATCGGTCTTTGTTATGTTACATGTTCACAGTTGCCGGATGTCTTCCCTGTCCTGTTTATCACATATTAAACCCCTGTCTCGTGACGTTGTGCGAATGCGTCCTTCTGCCTCGTCTCGTCTCATCATCTCCGTTCACCTGCCTCGCCATGCCAAATGGTTGAGACAGTATCCTTTATGTGATTATACTTGTAAAGTTATAATATGATCATATAAACATTTCATTAGTCAGATTTTGCTGTTCTCACGTAACTCTGCAGTAAGTGTTGTGTTCTATCTACTCCAATGTCATTGATTGATTGATTAAACCCTTTATTGCTGTTGCCTCAAACCATGTCAAAAGTACAAGTAATATTGGAACTTGGCTATCGACCCGACCATACTGCTATTTGTATTGTCTCTCCTTTCATGGTGTGTTGTCCTCCTGTGAATTGTTGTGTAGTTGTTGTATATAGCACTTTAGGTTTGGTTGGTTGTTCACTACTCACTGTAAATAAAAGCACAATATTTCACTTGGGCCTGGTCTCTGTGTCTTCCCACTGCACACATTCCCCTTGTTTGTTGTCATGTTTCCTGACCCCTAGACAGGGACGTGACAATACATCAACACAGCACAGTACATTGTACTCCATATTGTACTCCAATGGAGAGTACATTGTGGGAACCGTAAGAAACCACCTCAAAAGCATAAGCACATAGACTCTACACAACATATAAAGTCAATTTCCACAGGGGAGGGGAAAAAGGGTGGTGGATGAGATCCCACGTAAATGGTGGATGAGATCCCACGTAAACAAGCAGTCCAACCAATTCACACTGGTCCATGAGTTTGAATCCAGAGCCCAGCTTTGTGTGTGGAGTTTGATGTGGGTTTCAATTGTGTTTTGTGTGTTTTTAAGTGCACCCTGTGGTGGGCTGGCACCCCACCCTGGTTGATTCGTCATTCTGCACCTAATGTCCCATATTGTGCTTCAAAATCTGCGACCCAGCTCAGGGTTTGCCAATTCCAGGAAATGAGTGAGTACTACACATGCATCACCTCAAGCGTGAATGTGTTAATGTCGACAGCGCTAATTAAGATGCTTCGTTTGTAGATTGATATGCAGTCACAGTTCTGAACATGTCTCAGCCAATTCTAAAATAGCTTATTCAACGAAATAAAGAGTGTGGTCAGAATCTCATTTAAGGTCATTGTCAAGGTCATGTTGCAGCAGAGAAAGCAGAGTATGGAATTAAAATGCTGGAGTGGGGAGAAGCTCTGTCACAAATCGGCCACAAAATCCTTCTTTTTTTTTTTTTTTGCTCAATTATTCATTCAATGCGTGTGTGATTCTGCACAGTCAAGGTGAGAGCAAAGGGACTGTTGGGGAGGTATGGTGGGAGGAGAAAGGCGGGCGGAGATGTGAGTATTTGTGGAGTTTGGGGGATGATGGTGCAATTTTGTTGTTCGTGGCACAGCACCACCTGTCAGGTCGACTTCGGTGTCTTAAAAGCTTAACAGCTTGTGACGACCAAAATAAAGCCCCACCGATGGTGACCGGCCTGCTTCATAGCAGAGCCAGGAGCCCAGAAGTGCAGCATTGGACCTTTCATTTCTCCACATCTCTGTCATCCTGTCAACCTAGGGTCACTATCAGCAGGTACGGTTCCATGAGACAGATACCTCAGTGGCTCAGTCATCACATGTAAAGCCTTATGCTTACATGGACCTAAGCCTGTGGCTTTTATAAGAAAGAGATGGCAGGATTCTCAAAGCGAGGAATCCCTTTTGGGTAGGATGGGTCCTTCTAAGTTGAGTCCCACAGAGACAAGGCAAGGAAAGTAGTACCCTTAACAGAATGGATTCAGCATAACAAAATCCCATCATTGGACTACTCTAATCTTTAGAATCCTTCTAATCTTATTCAAATCTAAACTCAGATTTATTTGGAGAATCAAGAACAAGAACCGATTAGGTGTCAAATACTGGCGTTAATTCTCTGCATCCTTCAGACATTTTTGGTACAGCCTAGTCCTATATAAAAAGAAGACTGAATGAAGTGCTAACAACTAACCAACCTCCTCCAACACCAGGTTGTTGTACTGTTTTAATCAGTGAAATATAAAAAATTCAGATGTATGCAGGGTCATGGCTTACAGTAGTGCATGGACGACAGCTTATTACAGTTGGAGACAGAATTGTCGATTTAAAGAGCATCTCAAATCATCCAGAAAATGTTCCACAAACAGAGCAGCCAACAACACACTAAATTAATGGCACCACATCACCAGTCGAACACAAAGTCAGAAGAAAGGCCAACCTGGCAACGCAGCCCACTTCCTGCGCGTCTGACGTCTGTCCTTTGAGTCACCTCATTACACCAACCACTAGGAACAGCGTTCTGGGTTCTCGCAAGTTCAGCGCTAATGAGCACCAGTGTTTTTTGGACAACTGCCCCACCCTCAGTTTAATTATGGCCTCATTTTTTTATCAAGCGGACACTCGACAGACATGCTGCCAGTCACCTTAATTTCCAGATGTCCACAGTAGTGTAGCGAGAACATTTGG
Source organism: Denticeps clupeoides (assembly GCF_900700375.1). Taxonomy (NCBI): domain Eukaryota; kingdom Metazoa; phylum Chordata; class Actinopteri; order Clupeiformes; family Denticipitidae; genus Denticeps; species Denticeps clupeoides. Next base: position 16,963,596 of record NC_041714.1, read on the forward strand.
AGTCACCACATCTCTAACTTGCAGACTAGTCTTAAGGTCTCTGCATATTTCAGGTGGATGCAACATTTGGCAAAAAAAAAAAAGGTTGCTAACTTACAGCGATAGTTTGCTAGGTCAAGTTTTGGATCTTCATCAAGGCTGCACTTGAAGTTCAAAATAAAGGCCCAATGGTATGCGTCTCACTGTCCAATATTTTTTGTTAAAATAAGTCTGAAGTGTCTCATGTCAGCTCAAGATGATAGTCGGCCATGTCATACCAGGGTGCCTTCACACAGAGGAGACTCAACACTCCGGGCAACTGTCACCACAAAAGTAAACCAACAAAGCAGCCGAACTACTGTGCATTACTGAAGCCTGGAGACCACAGATTTTAACCTCCTTCAGAGGATTGCACCCACCTCCCAGAACCCACCATAATGCACAACCTTCTCGTTCACCATCAGGCAGCCAGTGCCGGTTACACGCCAAAAAACACTTTGTGTTTGTGGGGAAAAGATCACAGGAAGTGATGTCCTGAATAGAGATGCTGGGAGCAGATGAAGCGCATAGCATGGCTCGCTAATGTGAAGTGGCTGCTATGTTAAATTAAATCAGCCATTTGGAGAGACAGAGGGAGAATAAGGAGGGGTAATGAACATGCTTCCCTGTTAAGCAATGTCCACAAAGGAAATGGAGGGGACCCGAGCGTTGTGCTTCCTGGGTGGACAGACTCATCTTATTTAAAGGTTATTACAACAGAGGCTACTCCTGCTTATTTGCATCACTTACAGTTTATAATATGTGCCAGGGGAATATGTTCAATTCATATTCCCCTTACTTACAAATTCCGTATGGAGTTCTACCAGTTTAATAATGTATTTAACGACATATTATGCATATTATGACTTATTTTTAAAGCACTTGTAATTAAACTCTTCAATAATACTATCAGAGATCATTTAAAAATAAATAAAAAAGAAAAATATAGGAACAATGCTTCATACACCAAAATCTGGTAAGCTGCTTGTGCTGGACGGAGGGAAAGACATAAGTGTAAGTGAACACAAACAGGAGACAATGAAATGAGATGAGACCCGAAAAGGCATGGCAAATGTCAAATTGTGTTGATTTCTACTATAATCTGATGATGTTTTCTTGAATGAGGTGTAGACAACTTATGATTGAAATACCCTAAAGAACATTTCTAAAAAAATAAATAAGTCAGTTTGCTACCATGACTAAACCCAATTGGAATTTTTTTTGTTTAACATCTTTCACAAATTCCTGCACAGAAAAAAATCATGTTAATAAACATGTCAACGGGCAGCTGCATATTCGGCTACACGAACAGTGACATTTATGGCCAATGCTTTGGAATGTGTTTGACATTCAAATGGTTGGGCTGCTTCAAAGAGTGCAGAGAGCTGAAATTACCAAGCCAGTTAGCTTTCCTCCCAATGCCGCCATCACCCTCAGCTTGACCTTGAGCTAGGACCACGTGTTTTCTTTTTTTTTTTTAAAGATGGGGGGATAACTTTGCTCAAGGGCCATTGGTGCTTGACAGCTGGATAGCTGATCCCTTAATAATCTCTCCGCACACATTCCTGCAGCATTGAGGTCAAAGACAAGCCATTTTGCTTCTCAATCTCAAACTTTCACCCCTGTCCTGAGTTACAAAGGGCGGTTGAGCTCTGCTCCGGGGGGTGGGGTTCGGCGTAATGAAACCCTGTGTTTGTGTGTTTTGTGCAGTGTCTTTCTCCCGCTCTGACCGGCAGTCACCTGTCTGCAGTCGAGGCGCAGCGGGCAGGTCGATTTATGTGAGCGTTGGGAAATAAGCCCCCTCCCTGCAGTCCAAAGGAAAAAAAAAATCACCCCTGGCCAAATCTCGCCGCCTTATCGCAACCTGCAGGCCAGCAGCTTCAATTGGAGACTGGGCCAGGTCTCCAACTGAAAAACGAAGGGGAGGGGGTGGAAGCCAGAGAGGTGTGCCTGGAATCTGGGAATGATGAGGGCCAATGCTGCACCGCAGGCTCCCAAAATGCAATTCTGCAGGACCCTTCTCGACCCATTCAGACTAAGTGTCGCTCATGTGCGTGAAAGCCAAATTAGATTGAAGGGGTCGGTAGAGCCAAGTTAGCATGTAAAGACAGACAATGTTGACATTTGATGGCATCAGGCCAACTCAGGGGACAGATACTGACCACTATAATTAATTAGAGCTTCAATAAAGCTCTGACAATCATGGCATGTGGAAACTACACCTTCGTGATTTCCGTTTGCCGAACCGCCAATGAACAAACCAGCGAAATTCTTAACAGTACATGAAAATGTGCCTATGGCAAGCTGCGCAACTGTAATCTGCAGACCTTTCAGATTTAATTACGGCTCAGCCGGAGTGGACGCAGAGGGGTGCAAAATTCGTAGGAGCTCTCAGAGTGAGGACGATGGCGAAGGCTATGGATCAATGGCAATGAGTTGCAAAGCCTTGTACAAACATGAATTGGCCCGTTCTCTGTTTCACTTGGAGGAATTATCTGAGTTTGAGACAGACACAAACTGGCTCTGGTGTGTGAGACCATCTGTATTTCCCAGGTCGGCCCCTCGCAAGGGGCCACCCTCGGAATGGTCTGCTGTCAGCTGAATGGAAATTAGACCTGAGTGCACAATGAAAGATGGACTCTCTGGGGTTAGATTAGAGCAGGGCGAGACAATGAGGCAGAATGCACAACAAGCAAAGTGCTGCCCTAATCTCATTTTAATAGTAAAAGCTCTACCGCTACGGGGAGCTCATGGGACCAAAAATTTTTCAGTGATGCAATCTCCACGCTGCGAGTCTCAACAAAGAGGGTAATGCACCTTTAAAACCAGTTACAGATGGTAATGCTGCTGATGAAGGAAATCACACAAGTCGCACAAGTCAAACAACTTTTCGAGACCCTTGGGGGATGAAAGCTGCTTATTTTTTCCAGCTCTCTGATTGGTCAGAGGGTCTCTACCCCTGACTCATTGGTAAAAGGACAATTTATGTACAAGTATTCCTATCTCAATGAGTACCAAATGACAAACGACAAAAAAAAGCCTTATTACATAAACCTGTATAAAGTTTATAACACACTTGAAGCGCATTTGTTACAGCGTAAATACAATCAGTGTGTTTTTGAGAATGTCTGAGTGACAACTCTCTCCAAGGTGTCTCCTCTCCCTGGTTTGCCTCTAGCCATTGCTCTTTACAAGGAAGAAAGGCATGCTGTCTCATACTAATTACCCATGCGGCTATTTTTTTTTTTCCTCCCCTCAGTAAGTGTGGCAACTGAAATGAAATGGAGTCTCATCACATGTAGTCCATGCGAGATCAAAGACAGATGATGTCATGGAAAAAAAAAGAATGATCCGAACAGCAGGATCAAGTGGCCATAAGTGATCATCTGCCGCTGTTGGATCAACAGCGATGTATAAAAGGGGTCAACAGGCCAAAGTGCATGTACTAATGTAGTAATAGCATCCGCATACCCCACGCCCACTGTGTAACAGGAAAAGAGTGCCAACAAAGAAGAAAGTGCTGCTGGGCAGCAGGCAGTCCTTTACTCTTCACTCGTGTTCATTTCCTGCGCCCCCAGAAGATGCATGTCAGTATGACAAATTTGACTGACTTCTGCGGTGCACTGAGCCATTAAAGTACAGCCCCGAGCGTTTCTGCATTTCTTACAGTGTGCAGAAACCACCCCTTCCTACGCAAAACACACAACACACAAATTTCTTTTTTTTTGTTTTAGTAACACAAGCTAAAAGTTTGTTAATGTAAATCAGATAAGCCAAAAGTTAAAGGGGGTAGCAGGGGGGTAGCAGTAGCCTAGAGGGTAACACACTCGCCTATGAACCCGAAGACCCAGGTTCAAATCCCGCTTACTACCATTGTGTCCCTGAGCAAGACACTTAACCCTAAGTTGCTCCAGGAAGACTGTCCTTGTAACTACTGATTGTAAGTCACTCTGGATAAGGGCGTCTCATAAATGCCATAAATGATTCAGTGAGCTCCATAGCTATCTCTCCCTCACCAAAAATAGTATACAGTAGAAGGATTTTGGTCTGGAGCACTTAAGGTCTGACCTAATAAAGTTCCATCTTTTTTTGTTTTTCACGCACACTTTGAAAATGTTCCATTTGTGCACGCAGGTGACGTGCAATGACTATTGTTGTTTCCGTCTCTTCTGACGATCAGGTGTAATGCTACAGCTACAACACTGGTACAACAGGTACAAAGGTCTCAATGCCTTCATTAATAAAACACCATGAGCCACACAACGTTTAGCTGAAGTGCTTGTTTAATGTCGCCTGTAGGCAACACATCCTGAGACAAGACAGGACAAACAGAGCCGGAGTCGGAGGTGAAGTAAATAAACACGTTGCACATGCTTGTTGATTGAACGTGTTTAACTGGCCTGGCCTTTTTTTTCTCTGCATGGGGAGACCAGCAGAGCAAACAGAAGGAAGTAGTTCCGGACCACCACAGTGAAGAGACTCTGTGGGATTCAGTAAACACTGAACAGCTCCAAACATGCCAATAGTCAGTTCCATCAATGGGTTGAGGAAAAAAAAATCCATGCATATGTTTCCAAAACCTGTATTATCCATAATTTGTGGGTGATACCAATTGTTGGTGGTGAGATTTGTGTTATTATTGAAACCCCTTCCAAGCCCCTTCACTTTTTTTGCCAGAAAAATTCTAATAAAAAAATGGAACATATTCCACCTGGCAATTGCTTATGGAAAATTAAAAAAAAGTTATTGTATTTACCCCACTTATTTTACCTTGGGTTTCCCAAGGGTTTCAACCCAAACTCATCCCTACCTGATCAACCAAAAGCCCTTAGTGTAACTGTTACTCTGTGCATAAAACTCGCCACTGTTCACCCCACTGTCCACTAAGAAGGGGATTTAATCTCAGATTAGGAATCCTCTGTGTTAAAAAAAAAATTGTTCCATTATATATAATATATATATTTAATATGTTCCATTAAGAGCACCAAGTACATGAATTACCATGCCATTTTATATTATTTTTGCACATCAAGGCATCCGATATTACATTTGCAATCATTTATTTAGTACATGCTTTTATCTAAAGTGATTTAAAATGAGGATGTGTACCTCGTGAGCACAGAAATATCTAAAAATCAAACAGAGAGTGATAGCAAAAGCTGCAGAATACTGTTGCAGGCTAAAATGCAGTGAAAGCCAGTTTATACAATTTAAAAAGGAAATGCAGAAACAATATTATTCATATAGTTTTCCAGTACATTACTTCTTCAATATTATGGTCATTAACCTAGATTAAGCCCAATCCTGTCAGCCTTACATTTTTTCTCCATTTATCATGCTCTGTTTTTGGCATATTAGCCTTCTTTCGTACGTTCTTTAGGATTTCAGGCAGATGTTCAGATGTAAAAAAAAACAATAAAAATGTGGTCACCACCTTTTGAACATATCTAGGTATATATCTGAACACTTATTTGTAGTCAGTTGGAAATGTATCAAGTTAATCCAAACCTTGGTGATATCTTTAATCACTCCATCCACACTTTTCAAAACTTCATTTACATTCAAAATCGAATGTCCCTTAATTTTGAAGCACAATGTGAAGTTGTCAGTGTTAACAGCCTCTTCCAGTTCTACGAGACCTCAGTTCATCACTACAGCATTTTAATTCAGAAACGTTCATACATGCCAGTGTTTGCAGATACTGTATGTAGTTTGCTTACTGCCTTCTTCTCTACAAGGTTATTGGTTCAATAAAGTTAGATAATTTATTTATTTATTTTATGGAAATAACACATAACGGAACAAATTACTTCCAGTACTAAGAAAAAAAACACTTCAGTCAGGGCTAGTGACGTTCAGCATTTAAAGGGGTCTTCCACAGGACAACACTGGAAAACTGCCCCATGATCATATAATAATCTAAAAATGCTCATCATTTATGAAAATCCAGAGAATAAAAATCTATGCATGTTATGTTGATTTCATATCTGACAGGCTGTATCAGATTTTTTGCGATGAGGTTGTGGGTCTAGTACTCCACATGCACAGTGTGGAATTTGTGACATTCACACATGCATTCCGATAATGTAAAGGAGCTTTACTATCCCTCCCTCCTGGTGCCTGTAGCAGGTGGGGTCAGGTACAACGACAAGGGCACAGTGATCAAATGGCCCAGGTCCGGTTCCAACTGACTCACATGGCCCGCTGTGGAAACGCGACAGATGGGCAACGCCAGGCGCCACCGCCCTGCCAGCATGGCTTCCAGGATTTCTTTCTTTATTTTATTTTATATATATTTCTTTTAAATATTTAAATATGAGGCTGAAGTTGAACCATGTGTGTTCAATATGATTTTACATTAAATGAAAACTGTAGAAGGTAATTGTCAGATATGTGTGTTTTAGTGTTTGCATGTGTGAACAGTGAGTATTTACATTTACATTTACATTTATGGCATTTATCAGACGCCCATATCCAGAGCAACTTACAATCAGTAGTTACAGGGACAGTCCCCCCTGGAGCAATTTAGTTTTAAGTGTCTTGCTCAGGGACACAATGGTAGTAAGCAGGATTTGAACCTGGGTCTTTTGGTTCATAGGCGAGTGTGTTACCCACTAGGCTACTACCACCCATATGAACACGGTTCATGAATACATGGTGTTGTAAAAGTGCAGACTTAGGGGCAAAATTGGGTTGGGAGGGGCGGAAAAAAAAAAAAAAAAAAAAGAATCACACCTTTCTCTCAGACAGCTGGGCCTTCTAACCCCTCTGCCACAGGGACAAAAAGAGGAGGCTGAGATCTGTACTGATCTGCTGATGAGCGAGCATCTGGAGTCGCCATCTTCGTTCCTGGTGGGACTTGTTCAGACGCAGACACCTCCAAAAAAATGTCACCTGCCTAGTGTAACATAAGGTGCTTGCTCTACACATTGGATCAGGTTTTTGCTGATATTTGACAGTTTTGGTATGCATTCTTGGTCAGGAATGTGACAGCCTGGGCCCAAAAATTCATCATTCATGGCTTATTTAATAATATCTCACACAGTTTTTTAATACTGTTGATTTCTAGTCAAAATTTATTTTGTGTATTCTGAACTCATAGCATTTTCACAGAACGTAAAGTAGCCATTATGCCAAGTTTTTTTTTTTGCTCTATATTCTTTTGTAGCACTGCATGTTTAGAAAAATATGTTTAGAATTTCACTCGGAATTAATAAATGAATTATCTCAGATAAGTGCATACACACGCCAACTAGAAATGCGGTACTATTATTGGTTGAACACAAAAGTCTTACTTCAGTACAAAAAGCACAGAAGCGCTTAGATGAACAGTTGTTTGATATCTTTGATACTGTAACTTGATAAGGCAACTCGTCTCATGTAGACTTGGGCAGTACGTTCTAGAAACAGTTTGTTTGTCAGATTCACCACACAGGCTCTGTCTAATCAATCAGTCCAAATAATATCTTTTTTTTTGGCTGTTGCTGTTTCTTTTGGAACATGACCGATTGACTTAAACTAGAGATACTGTTTCTTAAAATCTGGGACCAATATCTACTTAATGAAAAATTATATACCTCAGTGTTGAATGATTGCTTAAGTGCAAAAACACAATCTTTCAGGCATTATATATTTCAGCTCGTCAAGTTTGGCTCTACACAACCGCCCCCTAATTTTTTTTCTGCCAAACAGTCGTGCCTGTGGCAAAGCAATGAATACAAAGCAATCACCATGCTGGGACAACAAACCTATGAACACAATTTATGGCAAAGCCACAGATTTGGGTTGCCAAACAATGTTGGCTGATAGTGAAAGGTGACAGACTGAGGTGCTGAGAGACAACAGCAAGGTGACCATGCCCAAAATGAAAGAAATTAAAATTTAAAAATAATATTATCAATAATAGTGCTATTTAAAAATAATATTATCATAATCTGATGCTTCTGTTTTAATTAATCAAAAAAGAATGCTAATTGATCTATCAGTAGCATACTGTCTTATTTCATTTCAATGGTGAGCCTGGATTTGGCTGTTAAACATCTGCTACTTCCTAGTGATCTTCACTATCGTTATTATCATCTAAATAATTAACGATCAGTCAATGCCTTTCAAATGCTCATTTAGTCATGCTAAAACAGCAATTAACCTAATGTCAATAAAATAGGCTACTCCATGGAGCTACTCATGGAGCTACATGGAGCTTGACATTCTAAAAAGGATGCACCGGTGCAGTTAGGTACAGTACATTTTTGATGGCATCAAATGAAGTTCCCATTATATGTTCCCTTGTTTTTCTTCTCTTTTCTTCTCTCTTTGCTGCTGCCTGTTGCTGAAAAGCAACGGGGAGGAGGGGGACGCTTGGCCAGTACATGTATTGCTGCATGTAATGTTTTATAGATACATCATTTTACTCGGGCTTGGAAAATGGTTGCTGAAGTGGTAAAACGGCGACTAGCCAATGCTTATTATGTTCTGGTTGCACTGGCAAGGAAAGGTTTGGACAAAATCTTTGATAATGAATAATGAAGTAAAAAATTTGTAAATGACTTGTAATGCATGTGAAGAATGTTGGTACAGAGTCCAGAAAGCAACAAAGGAACGGATTTGCAAAGATGAGCTAGCCTTTTCTCTGCCCTGGTATAATGCCTGATGTCAAACTTTTGAGTGTCTACACTTCCTTGCCTGGCTTACATCTCACTTCGATGTTCCTGGACCCCGACACAGATTCTGAACACGCTTGCCTGACCCTTGCCTGAAGTTCACTTTTTGGCCCACCACGTTCGACTTACCGGCCAAGAACATAAATGCAACAAATACTTCACTATAAGAATACAAAATACAAGAGACAGTGCAAATGTACAGAAAAGACTAGAGCAGCAAGTAAAAGCTGCAAATGTACGGAAATACATTTAATAAATAATACCTTAAACATAAGAGAGAATGTTATTCATGTAAATGCAGCAATTGTGTGAGTATTACAGTGTGAGGGCAGTGTTCAGGTAGGTATGCCAAAGTAATATGTAAATGCTTTGGTGGACATCCTTCACAATACTGGTGGCCTGACATTTACACGTGCAGCAGGTGTAAATGTCCTGCAGGTTAGTGCCATGTGAGTTTAGTGGATTACTTAATCTTTTTCTTTTTCTTTATTAACTGTACTTTTCATGTTGCCCAAATGAGATCTCATTAAAAAGTACAAAATGGAGGGTGATGGATGTTGACTACATTTTGTGGCCCTTTCTCATGTTTTCTTTTTGCCATGTAACAAGTAAACAGTGACAATATCTTCACTTTCATGATGGGGACTACAATGTGAATGGGCCCTTCTTTATAAAGGGGCTTTTTTGCACTAGTTCAGAAGCCCAAAGAATTGCAAATTTCCAAATAAGCCCCATTCAGGCACGTCTCTCTTTGTCAGGCATAATGCTGTGCTAAGCACACGCCGTCTCCAGACAGTTAGATGGGAGATATCACGGCAACAATCTCCTCAGCACGGCTGCATTTCTCTTGCCGCGCTGACGCCGGCCGCTTTTGTGTTTGGGCGGATTTGACAACATTAAGATGCTATCTGATTGAAGCTCCCATTAGACTTCTCCATTATTCAGGACCTGGACCAAAAAACAACAGCAAACACCCAGACTAAACAGACACCTCACCCTACGTGCTGAATGTGAATCCCAGGGAGCCATGTTACCCAGGTTCACCTTCGTGGGCTGAAGGAAATGGTCTGCAGAGAGGGTCCCCTCACACCATGCAACTTAATGATTATGGAAGGAAATTCACTGGCACATTGTTAATTAGTATAAAACAAAAAGGCAGATGACTCCAAAACACTCGTGAAAGAGAGAAAGAGAGTTCCTAACGCTCCTTTGGCTCAAGGCCGTAACCCAAAACAAGGCTACTGCCACCTTGGCTGGTAAAATGCCATCGCAAATGTAGATCGCTAACAGTTTACGTGTGCCTGACATTTTGGAACCGGCCTTTTCAAAAGGTCAAGGCGATGCTTGGAAGGCAGCCATGGATCTAGGAACGGAGTTCAGGGCACTCTCCAATAGGGGACAGAGGTTTGGATTGGAGGGGGTATCACAAAAAGTGTCACATTTTCAAAGGACATCCTGGACCCTGCAATAAATGCATTGATTTATCTGGATCACATATGAGGACAGAAAAGACAAGTTATCTAGTGGGACATTCATGGGAAGGACACAAACACTCTAGTTGTACACCCTGGTGGTATTTATGCATTTAGCAATTTTTTTTTTTTGTTTGCTGCCTACGATGGATTGAACGGAGTCCCCCATCACAGTTTTAATGCAAAGAGAAAATAGTACCGTAATATCGCCATTGTTAGCGACACCTCATCCATAACCAGTTGGCTAGTTCTCACCATCAATGCTGTGAAATTATGTTGGTTTATAAATCCAACCTGTTACAAGAGCAGAAAATATTGCAGCCCCGGCCTTCACGTGACCTAGTTAACGTATAAACACACACCTCACACACCTTACGTACTGGGGTTGGCCGGATTCAAGGTTCAGTTCATAACTTCAGTTCTTAACAAAAACAATCGGGATGAAATCACCTACAGCTTCTTTTACTAAGGCATTTTTGTGCAGGGAGGCTGATGGTCTGAAATTCTTCACATTTTACTGAGGTGTGGAAAGCCAGAGTTGCTGGTGGCAAAAGAAATTTTAAAAAGCAGACAAATCTGAAAATGCATGCCAGTGCTGTAGAGTTTTGGATGCATTTTTTTGCCCAGTTGATCCCAACAGGGAGAAAATATAACACTACAGTGAGAAAGGGAATTGCTTTACCTGTTCCACTGTGTTCTTGACATCTAAAGTAATTCTTACACTGAACCTCCTCATAAACAATCGGGTACAGGACAATAAATTGTTTACTACTTGTCAACCATGAATAGCAAACACGCTTTCAGACAGAAGGACTTTTTGCACGTACGCTGTTCCAGAAATTCGAACCCTGGTAAAAGACTGTGGACATTTTTGTGTCATGTTGCAGAAGATGAAAACAGAATTGCAATAGAATCTGCTGAGAACATTACAAGTTGAGCCTGCTCTCTTTACATTATGATACAAAACTTTTTCTCAACAATTTAGACTACAACACATGTACATCATTAGATGATTATTCTGTTTAGTTGGTAAGTTAAGGAAATGAATACATTTAATTTTTATAAGACAGAGGGGGGCTTTTCACAAAAGTCACGTCAGAACCCTTGCTTTAAATCACAGATTATCTGTGTGCAGCCAACAGAATTCAGCTGGGGCAGCACAAGTGTTCATAGTGGGAATCTGAGCATTTTTGACATCTGTGCTAAAGGTTTTCAATCGCTTACATTTACGGAATTTACCAGAGGGCCTTATCCAAAGCAACTCACAATCACAGGTTACAGGGACAGTCCCCCTGAAAACACTCAGGTTTGCGGTTTCCTAGTGGTTAAGGAAGCGACCCCGTAGTCAGAAGGTGGCCAGTTTGAACCCTGGACGGCCAAGGTTCCACTGAGGTGCCACTGAGCAAAGCAGTGTGCCCACACACTGCTCCCCAGGCGCCTGTCATGGCTGCCCACTGCTCACTAAGGTTAAAAGCAGAGGACACATTTCATTATGTGCACCATGTTTTACAATGACAATCACTTCACTTTCAAGTGTCTTGCTCAGTGACACAATGGTAGTAAGTGGGTTTAGACCTGTGACTTTCTGATCTTCTGGTTTATAGGTGAGTGTGGTACCCACTAGGCAAATTTTGAGGGGAACAGTAAATTGTTGTATTTGCTTATATTATATTTGGATTATAGAACCATAAAAATAGACCAGTTTCCTCTTCACACAATAAGTCTGTAGCTATAATTTTGTTTAAAAAAAGCATTAGGCTTAATCCATAAACTGGAAACTGACCCAAAATGGGAGTAACACGCATGTTTCATACACTAGTGCAATGGTTCTCTAATCACAAGACACAGGTTAATCAGTCAGGTATATGCTGATTTAAACTGCTCCTCTCATCAAATGCCAGCCAATCATTTGTGGGTTTGGCCCACTGTGTTGTCGCGAGCGAGAAACAACAATCCTGTGCTCCCTGCACGGCAGACACCCCCACATTCGAGCGTTGTTGGCGAAGCACCCTTTCTTTTACATCTCCACCACATACACCTGAGAGCGGTGAAGGAGCTGAGTTCTTAGTTCAACTGTGATAATGACTCCAATGTCAAAAAGGAGTTCTGCGCGACCCAGCCCACTTGCGCCCCACCTGCCATGATTTGCTGCACTAGTGTAACCAAATACTCTGCCACGCCCGAGCTAAACCACAGATGCGCCCTACTCCACACTCGTGTGACTGTTTTGACAGTTCACGGCCCGCTGCTTCAACAGCATTATCTGTGGATGGAAATGGGCCAGATTACCAATCAGTCAGATCAGCCGGCGGTGCCGCATTCGTCCGAATGACAGGAAACAATCAGCAGCTGAGACGCTCCGATGAAAGACACAGGCAGGTAGTTCTCCGCAAAATCTATTAACGCTGGAGAGAGAGAGAGATGTAGAGACGGGGAGACTGTCGAGTGGCAGACTATTTGGGACGGAAATGACAAAAACAGTGTCACGGCGGTACTGACTAGGATTCGAACAAATTCCCGAGTGTTGTCGAAGCTGGACAGCCCCCATCATTGGATGTGGCAGCATGTGGTGAAGCCGTCCATGGGGACTCTTTTCATTCATTTTCCATTTGCCTACCAGCAACTTCACTGCTGACTGCGAAGAAGATGGAGCAGCCCCAGCAGCCGCCCCTTGTGCACAACACACACATGTTGCCTCATTTGCATAAAGCCACCAATGCACAATGCATGAAGCAATCTAAGCACTGGAGGAGTAATAACTCCCACCGAGAGGAGAAGAGAGCGGTGAGGGAGGACAGTTGGGGTTTGAGTTGCTGCTATCATTTCAGAACAGTCTTGGCAGTCTTGGAACTTTTTACTCCAGAAATTTCCAGCAAAAGAGCCTATCTCTGTCCGCGACGCCATTCAGAATTCAGTTTTAACTTCCTGTCATGTGTGGCCAGTCTCCAATCTGCAAAAAAGGACCAGCAGAGCCAGTGCTGACTTCTGCCAATACTCACAAGAAACATTGCTTTAGGGGAGGAAAAATATTCATGACCACCAAACACACACATACGCACACACACACACACACACACACACACACACACACACACTGAAAGAGAGAAACAGCAAGAGAAGAGCTCTCAAATCCCTGTTGTGTGCAGCTGCCACTCACATCTGGAGCAGCAGATTTGGTAACTGGCCCATCCTTACATAACGGCGGCCTGATGCAATTGGTTCAGGAGCACGTCGGTGGGAAGCAGAGGAGGGTGGGATTTCAGCAGGGCACTACGTTTTTTGGGGGGGCGTAAAACAGAGGCTGCTGAGCATCCCCAGACGAACCGTGGATGGGTGCAATGTTCCGCCACTGTGAGAACCACGCATAGAGATGGAGCTGCCTGTGAGCCTTGGGGAAGCGGAGCAGAGCGTTACAGTCTTATTAACTCCATATTAAGGGATCTGCGCATATATAACAATGTACATACTATTCAGGTACGAGAGCCCATATTTCACTTTAGAGCCACATTCTAAAGTCCATAAAAATGGCTGCCTGTTGACTCCAGAACAAAGTTTTTTTGTTGACTTTCCAACAGACATCATACATTGTTTCAGAGTAAAGATCACCAATGCTGCCTCTGGAGGGAACTCATCCTTCACATACTTATACTTATCACCCAGTTATTGAGTTGAATCAGTTGTGCAGAGCTGGTGATGCCTGTTATTATTAAGAGTGATTATGAACTGATACACTGCAGCGCAACACATGGTGCACAGATTGAAATGTGTCCTCTGCTTTTAACCCATCACCCTTAGTGAGCAGTGGGCAGCCATGGCAGGCGGCCTGGGAGCAGTGTGTGGGGACGGTGTGGGGACCACCTCAGTGGTTCAAGATTTAAAATTGCAACCTTCTGACAAGGAAGCGATGTGTATTTGCTTCTATGGATGAATGACACAATGTGTAGGAGAAAGTGTTCATCTCTTCACTGGAAACATTCTGTCTGTTCAGTACTCAATGTGTTATTGTATTGGTTACGTATTAATCATTTTATGTTGAAAAAAGAATCATTTTGTACTTCTTTCAGTTAATGAACTGACGAGTTTCACGTGTACTGCATCATGGCGAAATTAATTATGGATTTGTTTGTGTGTTTACTTTCCCCAGCAGAAAACACTGTGTTGTCCAATGAAAATTCAATTAGTTCCACATACTTTGATTATTGGTGATAAGTTGTAACACCAGAGTCATTCCTCAAGCACCGTCGCTCTCAGCTTAGCCGCCAATTCAGAGTGCACGCCACTTTGATGCCATGCCAGCTCTATCCTGGCAGGGAGTATCTGCTTGCTCTTTAAAACTTTTTCGGAGGTTTCTGATGTTCTCCGAGGCAACCCAATAAGAACTTGGCAAGAACCAAGCGCCAGCTGAAACAGATTCAGTGTTCCCAATGAACTCTTCAGTTTTTCCACCCAAGGTGAAGTGTGAATGAACATTAATGGTGAAATTACTGCATATTCAATAGTGCAAACACGCTAGCAATCTGTGGAGAACTACTAATACGTGTGCATGTGCAGAGAAGATCAAGATGGCTTCTAGGGTAAATTTGCTCTGTTATAGCATCACAGTAATTAAATATTTTAAATTTGGAACAACACTTTTTTCTATTCTTGTTTTGTCTTCTTTTTTTGTGGAGAGAATTGTTGGCAATATTGCCAATATGAATGGTCTATATGGTGTTCTATGTGGAAAAAAAACCATCACTCATGTACTCACCCATAAACCCCTACTGAGGGTTTCAGGGTGCAACCAAACATTTAGCCAGCTAAATGAATGCATATTTTATACTATCAAACCACGGTTGCAAGATTATACTATGGATCATGATGAACCCAGCACTACACACACCTGTATTTATAGATCCCTATCACTGCAATAAACACTCAAAGTGTTATGGCTAGACTCGTGATGTGTTTTTATTTCGGCTCTCACTTATGGTGCTAAAACATTTCATGTGCAAACCTTTCAAGTTTTTTATTCTCGAAGCATTCACCTTTTTTACAGAAAGTGAATCAAAGGCACAGGGTTATGAAAATACAAGATAGAAGCAGCGATGTGAAGGGTAGCAAAGGGGCAACACATACAAGTGTTAAAAGGGTTGTCATTATTTCACACATCACATCAGAAATCCTTTGGATTGCACATCATCAAAAATAGGGATCAGCAGATCCAGCTCTGGTGTTGAGGAAGGAAAAGAAAAGGAGGGTGGGAGTAAAAAGGGAACAGTGGACTTTTAGTGACTCCATTTATAGGGATACAATTAAAGAGTGCATTAATTCAACATAGATAGGCTAGAGGGGCCAGCGGGGGCCAACTGGGGATGAGCTGGGTGTTAGTGCTGTTAAAAGCTTGTTTCTATCAAGATGAATTCGTTCCTGGAGCAACAACCCCACACAGCTTTGTCTACCTTCTGGACTGAGAAAAGCATACCCAGCACCGGTGATGTAGGCTTATTTTCTCAGTGCTATGTAAAATTTTAGCATGTAGGGCCTGTTTGGTAACGTCATTATATCATGACAAAATTTGTGATCAGACAGAAAAAAAATAGAGTTATCTGTATTTTGGAGAAGAGAAAATTCTAAAGAGGAAGGGGAGCACACAGAGTTGATTGAAAACTCTCATGCAGACAGCTTCCTCATTCTGGATGACCCACTCCTGTCAATGTGACTCACACTCAGGTGCAGCACAGCGTCCATCTACTCCATTTCCCATCTTTACTTTAATTCAAGCATTACAGTAAAAAAAGGTATGAATCAAACGTTAGCGAAACGTTACCCAGTTAGCGAAACGTTACCCAGTAATAGACGGAGCAGTCTGCATTCAGAGAGTACCTGTCTAACAAACTCAGACAGGCGCAGACAGGGCTGTTACCTCCTCTCCAGGAGACTACGCGTGGCTGCTCCAGGAAGGGTCCGTTGGGGGTTTCACATGTCATTCTGACTGCGCTTCTCCGCAGACTCACCCCAGGGACCGGCCAGTGACGGGGATTCTGGGAGACCGTGCTTATTAAGGCGATAAAGCGTGCTGGCGTGGAGGTCAGCACTAACACTGAGCATCTGGGTGTCACTGGATGAGAGAAATATTTCTGGCTGGGCTATTTAAATTATTGTGCATGCTGGGAATGAATGATGGAGGAGTCTAGCTGTTAGATGATGAGATGCAGCCTTTAACAGTGAGACTAAAAATTTAAAAAATGAACAGCGAAGGTGTAATCTGATCTGTTTCTGTACACCATTTTGTAAATATGAAATTGAAAATGAGCAAAAAGCACAACAAAACAAATCAATAAATGCCCTTTCATTCATATGCTCGATAACACCTCCACCGGACTGTGAAATCGATGTCAATACAGTGGAATGTGTGACAAGTGGCTGGGAGACGCCGGGCGCCTGCGCCCCATGTAAACATGACAGCTTTTTTAAAAGCGGTGCCACGAGCGAACCCAAACAGATGAAAGAAAAAACATGGCGTCACCTTGGTTACTGCCATCGTCCCAGGTGATCTGTGCGTTGACCTCTACGTGTCCATTAATAAACTACGCCCCAGCAGTCTTGTGGTCACATCAGCTGTCTTAATGGTTAATTTGCCCAACTGGGGGACATTTGCATAATGGCCGCTTTACCCTCATTAATTGTTATGGTGATGCCGGAGGAAAATCGGTCAAATCTGTTTGCTCCGCCCACTCCACTTCGGTTCCTTTAATGACCGTCACCCATCCTTCCTTTCACCCTTGTTTGTGCACCAGTAACGTGCCTGGCTGCTAATCACGTTTTTCAGTTTGACCCAGAGCCTTTTCTCTAAAGCATCGTAATTGCGTGCCGTCGGTGGGTGGCAGTTTAACGCTGGGGTTCGCGACCTTGTAGCTTTCAAAGAACCCATTTTTACCTACCTGCAGCCACAAGGTTTCAGTATCATTAGTGAGACGGAGAAGAAATTTTCAAACCCACTTGATTTCCCCCATCGCCTCGGTGGGAAGTTACCGAGGCCAAACTGCACACTTTAATTACAAAATGTTCTCCAGTCACCCCCATCTTGCAGCTGTTTACATTTCTTATTCATTATCATTTTTTGATGAACCCTATACTGTAACATCTATATACACGAAGCATGCAACACATTTAAATATTGATTCTGGAGTAATAAATTAAAGGAAAAAAATAACAACACACATTCTCACACACACACACACACACACACATTCATGCACCTCTGTCCCATCCCGAATGAGAAGTAATTTGTGCATTTATTCATTTCTTTATTTCTTTCCATGCATACTCACACTCACATAAAGCACAACACTGTGTGCAGCCAGACCAGCATTACAACAAACAAACACAACAAGGGTCAAACCATTCTGCTCAAATGTCTTGTAGTGGCAGTGATGTGTGTGTGTGTGTGTGCGTGTGTGTGTGAGTGCACATGCACGTGCATGCAAGCGTACTTGTGTGTTAAAGAAAGCCCTTCTCCGCTGCTGTCGGGGGCCTTTATTTGCACGCTGAAGGGCTTCACTGTTTCTCCCTTAATGCCCCCTTTCAGCATGCCCAGCTGTCCCGTCACACAGACCTCCTTATTCCGTTTCCTTAAGATAAATGACCCTGCTGAATATTGCACAGGGCAGAAAATAGTAGAAAATAAAAAGATGAAATATCAAAAGCGCTTCAGTGTGCTTCATTTCGAAAGAATCAAATCTGCCATCTGCCTCAGCGACACTCCAGTCGCAGCGCTGCCAGCCTGTTCGGGGAGATGGATTATCTTAATAGATGACAAATGCTCACCCAGGCACTTTTGACGTCCTGAAGGGGGATTCACATGCGCAGTGTGCTCGACGGAGCCACATGCAAATTACGCCTGGAGGAGGGCGGGGCTGGGCTGACGTGCAAACAGTAAACAGGCTTGCAGATTTTGCGTGTTACGTCTTAAGGAAATAAAAAATGAGGCACCTCAATGGCTGCAGAGAGCCTCTGTGCAGATGAAAAGGAAGAATAATGTCCTGCTGCGCTATAACTGCATCCTGCAATCTGTGGGCACTGTTTTCAAGCTGGTGCAAGGCGCAGCACTATGAACCATACAAGGAACTTGTCTGTTCAGAAGTTAAAGCAGTCTGCAGAACTGACATAATACATAAAATTATCTGTTACTAGAAGAGAACAGAGAAGACAAAGACAGAAAGTAGCTAACCTTTCTGACACCCAGAGCACAATCTTTAATGTTTTTTTTCTAAATTTAAAATAGAGAGAGACAACATCAGTACATTAAATGTCTGCCAAATGCCTTAAATATGAATGTAAATGTAAATTAAATGAGCACAATTAAACACAATTAAAGCGTGTTTTAACTATTCACTTATGTAAATCCAGAGGACATAGCAAGCCCGGTGTTTAGTTTTCAAGAATAGTGCAATATATACCAATCAAAAATTAAATATATTTATTAATAATTAATGCTATTCAGGTAACTACTGATCTATGACATTAACATAATAATAGCATACGGCATGTGTACCATTTTTATGTCATGAAATATATTTTTTTCTCCAGATTTTTTCATAGTATGTTATGGCGTAACGATTGTGTCACTAATCCTTTATTCCCCCTCTGGATTCAGAGGTCCCAAGTTCTGTCGGTTGAGCTGGGTTGCCATACAATGCATATATTTTTTTTAATCTGCAGGGTTTGACCTCTGAAACGGAGCATAAAGCTCTGAGATTGAGTTGTTAATCTGCCTCCTTTGTCTCCAGTGGATGGAAGTCACCAATGCTGGACCTCGATTACCTTGGTGCACAGCAAAAGGTCACAGGTAACATGAAAATGGGCAGAGTTCACGCATGTTTGTAGAAGAACCAGGCAGACCTAGCTCTGACAGTCAGCTGCTTCATCCAGGCAAAGAAATTGGAACTCTTGCCTTTTGTGGAGCAGGGAGGAGTGGGAAAAATGCTGTTATAAAACTGGCTTTCTGTCAGATATGTGCCTTATTATTCCACAGCTTTGTTCCACATTTATCCAACTAGAACATTCAAAAATTCACCAGTAACAGGCCATTTTTATACGGCCAACGAGACATTTTCCGTGGAGAAAACGAGGCCTTTCCTGTCAAGCATGGATGGCTGGATGACAGCATTGCTCGTCGCAGCTCATTGGCTCATTGCAGTCAATGGCCCTGCTCTCATTGGTGGCCACAACCTTGTGTCAAACGCAGTGACAATCACAAAGTGCTGTGCAATTTATGATGCACTACCCCACCAGCAAACTATTAAGGAAAAAACGCCTGCCTTTGCTCATTCATGGGGTCCACAAATCAGCAAAAGAAACGCCCCATGGCCACTCCACAACTTACTGAGACTTTCCTATTGTTTTCTTACCCAGCAAGAGTGTGTTTACGAGTGGAAGCAAAGTGCCACAGTTGAAAATTAAAGCAATTCTCCTTACATCACTCTGCAGTGGACCCGCTGCTCTCAGCGGTCAAATTGGAGTCATTTGATTCTCGTCAGGCTCTGTGAGCGCAATATTCTGCCCAAAGAAGGGGAGCAAGGACAAAATCTGCAGCAAATTGACATTACAATTAATTTCTGTAAAGCGTGGCTAAAGAATCATTTGTATCATACAACCATCACAATATGGAACGCAAAGGAGTTAACAGACCCAGAGAACTGAAATGAGATCTGCACACAGCACAGATACACACACCTATTATATTACCCTGTATTTGTTTTGCACAATCCTAATCCTCCATGGGCTCCATCGGTGAGCACCGAATTACACCAACCTAAGAACAATTTGATTTTGTTTTTGGTATGTGCAAATCTTTGCAGACCATATCTTCCATGTTCATCTGTTTATTGCAATAAAGCTTTGTTGTTATTTTTACATTTTATAATCATTCTTTTGCTTTTAAATGTGTATCTGCTGGCCTGTTTTAAATGTTATGTAGAAAATCTGTAATTTTCACATTGAAACTAGACCTTTTAGACATGACATATTTACACTCTCTACTCAGGCAGCTATAGCACGGCATATGAAACATGTGAATTAAATGTAGATGAAAAAGAAAATCAAGGACCTTGATTGGAGGCTGAATTCCAAGGAAAGTAAGAAAAAGATGCATTTCAAATTCAATCAAAAGGTCAAGCTCCAGCATAAACAACACAAGATGAAATTCTTTTTTTTGTGTGTCAGCTGCCCTCCATAAGAATGTGTATGTGCACTGAGAGTTTACATGTGTTAAATGTGTGTGAAAAATGGATGTGGGTGCAAACGTGGCCCATTGTGCAATATCTGTCACTTTGTTCATTTTAACCAAGCAAATTTTAACTGTTGCTGAACAATAACGCCATCTGAATTTTTTGGGAAGAGGAGAGCAGGTGCAGAACGCACTGAAGTAGAATGGCACAGAACACACACGCCGCTGCAGTTAAAATGCGTGGGAGGGAAATATAATAATAACAAAGCTCACTTTCACTCGTGATTAATCCGCCCTGAAAATAACTGCTTGGTATATAGCAGCCGGGGAAGTCAGTTTCCATAGATACCATCTTAAAGGAGGACGGAGGTGTCATCTGAAGCATTACCTTGGCGACTGGGGAAAACACTGCTGCCAGCCAATGAGGCACCTGCCCTTGCGTAACTTCAGTGTAACTGGTGTCAAAAGCTCGCGAACATTGCCCGCCGACTCACACACACACGCACACACACACACACACACATACGCACAGCTAGTGTGTGATATTCAACACAAGTCACTACGTGTTAAAGAGTTTTTGCTATCATGTGAGATGGAGCCCAGAATTAAAGAGATGATCTCTGTGGGAATAGTTTGGGAAAAAGTGAATGGAATTCTACAGTCTGAGCAAAATAACATATGTCTGCCAGGTATTTATTAACTACATTTAAACAATATGAATACAAATGTCAAAAGGTCTGACTAGCTGAGTCACACGTAACCACATTTCACACACGAATTAAAACACTATATGAATGTGCAAAGTGGTCTTTAAATGTTGCTTAGCAACAGTAACCAGTTAATGAAGCACATGGCATAAATAAATGTTATATAAATTCTCATAATTATAAAAATATAACAGGGAAACTGAGGCATTAAAAGCACTCAATGGAATTCATAACTGCATCATTATTTTAAATAAATTGAACAATTATTAAAATATTTCAGTGTTCTCATGCCATGCTACTCACTGTCACTCGTTTTTTCATTACTTTATCTTAGGCAGCCAGGTAATGGCTTGTTTTTTAGATTGAGGCTAAATAATGTTACAAGAATTATGGATTTGCCAAGCGGACATTACGGTCCTTGCAGTATGATATCTGATAGAGACGCGGCGTTCCATTTCCGCCCCATTAAGAGTTGCGTCACTCACTCTTCATCAATGCTCCAGCAGGCCAGTTTAAAGAGGTGGAACAGCCAGAGAGCTATTGACAGAAGGGTCAGCGTGTGAGTTCATTAAAGTCAGAGCGCTTTTTAGTTCTTCCTCCCCTTTTCCTCCTGCCACTTCCGCTGTCCCCCCAACCCAGCGTGGAAGGCCACCCTGTCCCCGAGCGGGTGATCAAGTTAAAGGCAGGGAGATCGATGTATGAATTCATTATTGATTTTGTTTCTAATAGAGGTCCATTCTTTCCCTTCGCTATTGCAGCTAGGAAAGCGTTAGAGGCAGTGGTGGCCAAATTGTCCCACGCCTGGGAGTAATGACCTGCGATCAGCTATACCTCTTTAAAACGGCCGCCCTGACTTTTACCCAGCACCGAACTTCTGAATCACTTTGGGGTGGCTCGCAGTTATTCATCTCTTCATTTTACCTCCATCTCGCCCCCCCCCATCTTAATTTATCCACTTTTTCCCGTGTCTGCTCAGCACCTTTTCTCCCATGTCATTTTCGGTCCTATTTTACCTTCCTTTTCAAACAGAATGGACGGAAAAATGGAAGCATCGATTTTCCTTTTGGCATGGTCCCAAATCACCTGCCTTATGTAATTGCCTATGGTGATGTATCAAACAGGAAAAAAAATATTTTTCGTCCTTGTTGTTTGTGTGTTTAGAAGAAAAGAGTACGTTATACAATGAACCAAAGACTCTAAAGTGCAAACTTTTGCTATAATGACATTTTTTACTCTCTCATCTCATCTATGTTAGGAAATCAGTTAGAATGGATGGAAAATCCTTAAAAACCCTTTGTTGAGGACTCGTTGGCGGTCATATTAAAGATCATCTCATTAAGTTGCTGATGGTGATGCCAGTGGTGTGATGCCAAAAGCAGTCATGAACTAAAAAAAAGGATTTGTGAAACTTTGCTTTCTTCATATGTCTCCTTTCTTAGTAGGTGGTTCCAAACGTATGACATATAATGTTTGAGGATTTTATCAGGCATTACTGATTAAAATTTGATATATAATGATTATATTAAGTAGCTACAAACTGAAATTCTGGCCCTCACAGGCCTTTTTTTCTTTAAGAAGCTCTTCTATCTTCCACTTGTTATCTGTATTAATGGCATTTATTTAAATTCATTTATCTATATAAAAGACACCTGTCCACACCTTCAAACAGTCAGACGCCAATCTCCACTTTGGTCAAAACCAGAGAGCTGCCTAAGGACTCCAGGGACAAGATTGAACACCTGCAAACGACTGGGATGAGCCTATCTATGAACTTATCTACAGTAGGCAAACTGTTGAATCACTGTCAGTGTCCCTCGACCTGAGGCTGGATGCAAGATCTCACCTCGTAGGGTACAAATGATCATGTGAATGGTGAGGAAACAGCCCAGAACTACACAATGGGAACTCGAAAGGTCCCACTGCTTAAGCACATTCTAAACTTTTCAGAGACCAGCTGGAAGGTTGGGATAATGTCATGGGAAGTGGGACAACTTGTGCAATAAGTAGATGGCGATTTTTTGTCTGTCCCACTGTATACGTTATAATTGACTGACAGACATTTTACGCCCACAAGCAGAGCTTTCTGCAGGAAAAGGCGCTTGCTGTCGGTCAGACACCGAGGTGTCATGTGCCAGCACATCTTCTCACACATCAGACACACTTTATGTGTACTGCCATGGCTAAGCCACCTTGGCCCAACGACACCATCCAGTGTAAGCCATGGAGGCGCCCCAGTACTGCGATGGTGAGAAAGCACACAACACGCACACTCGCTCATTCACAGTATTTGCGTCTCCCTCCCTCAGAGTGAGCTTATCTACAATATTTATGAATGTTTACCACAGGCCCTTAATTTGTCTGACAGGAAGCGTAATTAAAATCAACTCAAGCATTGCCACATTTCAAAGTGCACGGTGCAGCACAGGCACGCATACAAAAAAAGTGTTTCTGAGTTAAATGTTGAAAAACATTTTTTTTTTTTTTTTTATGTGGCTTGTCCCCACACCGTCTTGAAATTTAAAATCAAATGTAATGCTAAGCATTAAATGGCAAGCAAGATCCATTAGCACAGTGGTTAATGCTAAACACTAGAACCAAACATGGAACACACAACATTAGTGTCAATCCCAGGTTTTTGTGTGTGTGTTTGTATACACACATCCAGCTCTTTTAGTCTCTCTCACAGATTATCCATCCATCTGTACTCTTCTCCTTTTTATTCACTTCTCCCGAAATCTCCCGTCCAACTCATATGCAGCACCCCCGCATTCAAGGCCGCCGCGCTGCCTCTCTCCGCTTGCTCCCGCCCGGCCATGGCAGGCCGCCCCGCCCCTCAAGGAAACGTTATAAAAGCAGTCAGATTTGAACAGCGAATGAAAAGTCAAATCATGTTTTATTCACCCTTATCCCCAGCCTCCCCCTCCTCTCTCGCTGGCACAATGAGTACGTGTAGCATGACGTGGGCAGCGCCACATCTGGCTCGCCCATGTGACAGAGGGACAGCGCCGCTGTGGGCGCGGCAACGTTCAAAAGCCGCTTAATGCACTGTGTTCAGCTTATTGGTTCAGTAACACTCAGCGGCAGGTAGCCCTGAGGTGGGGCACACGGGAAGATGGACAAGCCATTCAATACTATACACACACACATGGACACACACACACACACACACACACATACACAAACATCAGTCTTTATGAAGGCGGTTCACATTGTAGTAGTTCATGGACAGATGATTTGTTTCATTCAGTCAACTTCAGGATCTTTGAGTACTCACAGACTTAAACACACATAAACACTCAACTGGTTATATAACAAGGTAATAGCTGCATAACAGACTGCATAAATATTCAATGAGCCCACACATAAATTTCACCTCGGTAAGCACAAGCAAATGATGCTGCGTTATGTTTTTTTTATTGTTCCATTGTTGTGCCAAATAACCAACCCATTTTTCTGAACCGACTTTTTTTTTTTTCCTTTCGCTCTCTATAGGATCCACGGCCATCTGTGTAGGACGGTGCAGAGCACAAACCTCAGCTGAGTCAGAGCGGCAAGCGTGCGCGGCTATGCCCGGGTCACCGGCTGACGGGAGACGTCAGCGTGTCACCGTTCGGTGGCCGTGGGTGTGTGCACATGCATGCATGCGCCCATACTTGCTGGCACGCCTGCCTGCCAGCATGTGTGAACGTGCGGGTGTACGCACACATGCACATGCAAGTGTGTTAATGCCAGTGTGTGTGTGTGTGTGTTTGTGTGAGAGAGTTTATCTTGACGATTTTGAAAGCGCTCCGTTTCAATCCCCCCTTTCATTCGTAAACAATGCCACGCAACATTAACATTCATCCGCTTGCAGCGGTGGGTAAATACAAGAGTGCCAGCCATTTTACGTAAGATAATGTAATCCCGCTGGCTTTGTCCTGCTTTGCAGGGGGGGGGTTCTAGTGAGGGCCCTGCACCCGGCACTGGAGTGCCAAGATAAGTAGATCGAGGTTGTTCTGCTATATCCCCCCGGTGAGAGTCTCGGCGGTACGCTCGTGACACCACTATCCCTCTCTCATCAACGCTATCTGATAAGGCAAGAGAGATCACATGCATGCGGCATGCGAACTCCTGCCATATCCCTTTATTTAAAATCTGCTGAAACTGTGCTGTTCTGCAGAAATGATTTTTACCAAAAATCTTGCCCATTCTTTCACCTTTTAGTCTTCTCACATGCTAGAGCTTTTTCATAACACACACGCAAAACACACACACACACACACAAGACAAAATCCAGGCGTGAATGAAAGGCCAAAAAAAACGGATTTAAACAGGAACCGAGGCTAACAGCAACACAAAACCTAGAGGACTCACACGTCAAAATTGTCAGTACTTGGGGAAAGAGGGAAATGGGGAAAAGAGGCTCACGTAAACCACAACTCACAGATACAGAGACAGGAAGGAAACACAAAGCACAAGCAGACCGTTGTGAGTGAGACCTGACCAGGGGACAGAGAGCACTAATATATTTTTACAAGCTTCAAGACCAGCATGAATTTAACAATCAAGTTCAAGTGGAGCTTTACCTACATGTATGTTAGACATAGTACACAGTGATTAAGAAAAAACGTTTCTCCAGAGCCTGGTGCTACATGTAACATTTAAGCTTACATACCGACAATGTACCGGTTACATAAAGTGCAAACATGGGACACGAACAATGCGAGAATAACAAGAGTGACATCATGTAAAATTAATGTAGACAACAAAGACAGACGGACAGCGCTAAAATAAAATAAGGTGCAGAGAAACCATGTGCAATTGCTGCTGTGATGTGCAAATATTGCTGTAGTAGACATGTAATAGAGATGTTATGAGCGTAAGCGGTAGAGCGTGTGTTTGTCAGTTCAGAGTGGGAAGACACCGTGTTCAGGTGTCTGATGGGAATATGAAGTCCTTAAATTGGTTTAAAAAGTGAAGTGATTGTCACATGTGATACACAGCAGTACAGCACATGGTGCACACAGTGGGGACGGTGCTTTGCTCAGTGGCACCTCAGTGGCACTTTGGCGGATCGGGATTCGAACCGGCAACCTTCTGATTACGGAGCTGATTCCTTAACCGCTAGGCCACCACTGCCCCGTGCCAAAACACATGTTTTGGCACAGGTGTGGCTGATGACGAGGGGGCGTGGCACAATCAGCAAATTGGAGATGCTGATCTGGAGATCAGAGATGCTGGCAGAAGGAAAAGGCCACGCCTTCGTGACATTGCCAGTAAAATATTTTAGAATAAGTGCAATGGAAGGCGAAATGTCACAAAATGTCGTGAAATTTTTTTATAAACTACAAGAGTTTAGCTGCACAGACAAGATGAAGGGCTAATGGTTGGCTTTATTTTTGTCGATTTATGCACAATTTTTTGGCAGCAGTAATCAGCATTAAAAATTTGACATGGTCACTGTCTGCCTGACTGGCACATTTTTATGCAACACACTGTCTGCATCTGCCAAAGTCAGCGCTTTTCAGTTTGTGAAAGATAAACAGACAAAATAAGAATGTTTGAATTGTGGAAAGGCGGAGCATGGGTTCCGGCACACATGATATCGGCTCGGTTCCCCGCTCTTTTAAACGCTTTCCCAGAATGCATTGGCATGCCATCCTGTTGAGGAGTAAGAAATACATGTATGTGCACATACATACTCACTGTGCATGAAACAATGGGAGGAGTGGGAGTGGGAGGAGATCCCCAGGACGATTACACATTACAGGGCATGTGTTGGCAAAAAAAAAAAAAAAAAAAAAAAAAAAAACAGCTTGTAAAATGCCTTCATGCACGTTTGGGGGAACATTACCCAGGTGCCCACCTGCTCCTGTGTTTCCAGATGTGTTTTTGCACTCGGGCGACGCCCTGGTCGTTCATTACCTCCCCGCTGTCAGT
The DNA here is from genome assembly GCF_900700375.1 of Denticeps clupeoides. Lineage (NCBI taxonomy): Eukaryota > Metazoa > Chordata > Actinopteri > Clupeiformes > Denticipitidae > Denticeps > Denticeps clupeoides. The sequence goes on from NC_041714.1 coordinate 16,990,582, forward strand.
CAGGCCTCGGTGACAGTGCACCGCTGCTGCTCTGCAGCATCGTATGTTTAGCATACTAATCGAGCGGCAAGTGCACATGCAGCAATTCCGTGAAGACAGAAGGTGACAGTAGAGGAGAGGAATGGCTGTAATGGACAGTCTTAGAGTCGAAAGACAATGAGCAATCAAGGTGTAGTGTTCTTCTCTCGAAACAGCCCCGCAGAGACAAGAGCATGCAGTGTTATATGTACTTAACCAATAAAATAAAATGAAGTGATTGTCACGTGATACACAGCAGCACAGCACACGGTGCACACAGTGAAATTTGTCCTCTGCATTTAACCCATCACCCTGAGTGAGCAGCGGGCAGCCATGACAGGCGCCCGGGGAGCAGTGTGTGGGGACGGTGCTTTGCTCAGAGGCACCTCACTGGCACCATGGCGGAACGGGATTCGAACCAGCAACTTTCTGATTACGTGGCTGCTTCTTTAACCGCTAGGCCACCATAAAGGATTGTCATTGTCATAGGATCAGGCGTTTGGATGCAGCAGAAATACAAAAAAAAAAGTGGTACTTATTTGTACTTCAAAGTAGTAACAAATACCAGTGAATATGCTTCTTCCATGCGGATGAGTTTGAATTCTATAGCTGCAATTTAAAAGCAAACATTTATGCTTTACTTTGTCTAGTCGAGGCTACTGTAGAAATATTGGAGCCACTGCCTGTGTGGTGATAAAGATCACTTGCTCTAAGCAACAACAATTCATAGTAACAGGACATTATACAGTACTAAAATGCACTTATGCAATTGTATATTATAGGTCAGTTTATGTTTGAGTTTAATCAAAATAATAACCTTTTTTTTTTATTACAGTGGCACAGATTCGCTGCATCCTTTACAGCAATTTTTTGAAAACAACTTAAATCCAGACCCTCTGAGAAAGTGAATGTGAATGCAGTAAAAAAACACCACTGATCTGTTGCCTGTTTGCATAAATGTAATTTATTAACAGTAACTTCAGCCGCTACCAATACAATAATGCAAATTTTATGACTATAAACTTCACAACAAAGGACTATAAAGTTCACAAGGGCAGTCTGTGTGCAGTCACAACTGCAAGTTGCACGTTTCAGTGCATGTATTGTAGGTGATGTCCTTTGCTTCAGATTACTTATCATTTGGTAGTCTATTGAATTCAAATTTTCAGCTGAGTTTCTTTAGCACTTTTCCAAACATTTGAACAAGTTTATGCAAACCATAATTCATATCACGTGCACAAGCGCAAAACTGAGATTCATACACAATTTCACTCTTATTACAGTCTGCAAATAGTCTTGAGGGGGGTGAAAAGGGTGCTTATTACAAAATTAAGCAGACTAACATCTGGATCTCTTCATCCCAGATCAAATGAACTTGGAGACCGAGCCAGGGGAGAGTGATTTAAGATGACTAAGCTCAGAATTTGCATACGGTCCTCCGCCAGGCTCCGTATATTTTTACTCTAAAGGCGCTAATCTTGAATGAAATGTTCTGTGAGATCCAATGTCTATGGGTGAGATCCTTGTCCTTTACATGGCACATAGGTGTCCCCCCTCAGCTCTCTTGGTTCTGCCATGTTGCCATGTTCCAACAAAGTTTGTCATGTTTCCTCCTGGGGGAGTGGCCTTTCACTGCACTTGGAAATCACAAATGAGAGCTAACTAGTGACTCCATTAATTAAGAACTCTACCTCCGGGCCATTCATCTCAGTGGACGGCAGTCGGGTGGAGCGAGAGAGAGATTGGGTTGCTGCCAACCTCTCAAAGAAAGACAGGAATTAGCTGGGAGTTGGTTTTAGATGCCCTGGCAGGCATCAGAACCCCACCCAAGAGGAACAAATACAGTCCAGAAAATGTATGCACAGTCACTTCTGATTGGCTGTGTGGTCAACTTTAAAACGTAATGCACCAGCAACTTTCTCTGCTTGTCATGCGTGTAGAACAGTTCTATTACAAACTAAACATTATTATTATGCTAAACAATATGCTTGTTGGCAAGTCCATGGAATGAGTAATGCTGGTGAAAAGTTTAAAACATGCATGCTCCCTTTGCTTTTTATGCATTTACTTATTTAGAGCATTTTGGGAAGTCCATGGTCCATGGCATTCTGTGCTTTTGTCTTGCGTGGAGGTTCCCCTGCCAGTCGGGTGGCTTCCCCCAGGCAAGAGGCGTGAAAAGCCAGCCATTTGCTTGAGATCCCCCACCTGTGTCTTTGTCAGGTTGCGACACCCTCCAAGCCGAAGGCGTCAAGGTCCTCAACGAGAGAGACAGGGCGGAAACATCAAATCCTGTTTGATCTGTGGCAACTTCCTGGGAGTCAAATGTATAAAATAATTTTCTCCTGTGGACTCTGGCCACTTATTCCTTTCCATCAGGAACTTTTTTGGGCTTTCCCTCTCCCTGTTTCTCCTGGATCAGGTGACCTCTCTGTAGCTTTTCTGTAACATTGGTCCTTTTTTTTTTTACATACAGCAGCAATAGTACTCTACTTGTGTTTTTACAAACCATTCATTCTTTTTACCTTTATTGTGTCATGCCTCTTTCTGCCAGGTAACATCAGATGAGTGAGTGTTTTAATACAGTGCTGTGCAGCGTTTCTGTATTTTTTTTACAGTTGACACTATAATTGAAGCAACTTACAATGGCCAGCGTCGGAACATGGAACAACTCAGGGTTAAGTGGCATTTGAAGCATTGACTCTGTGGAGAGCTGGAATGATAAGCTACACCTGTTTGAGACTTCAGTTCCACTGAAATTTTAAACGTTTGTTGAAATATCACCCAACCCACGCAAATGTGTCTTATTTGCACAATCCCAGGCTCAGAACATTGTTTCTATTTATCTGCATCTTTAGCTGCAACATTACAAAACAACACACCTCTTTATGGATCCTGCTGCCCTAAAGATTTTTTATTTTTATCTTCCAATGGTCAAATAAGTGAATCAAATGACACAAGATGAGCAACAACATCAGAAGGAGCCCATGTCCGACTAGCAACAGTGGTCAGAGGTGTTTAAGGTTTCATGTTCCACCACTGGAGTCTTTATGTAGCGAGGGCCAGGTGTTTGATGGGCAGGGCAAGAGTTTGTGCACTGAGCTTGACTCTGACCTACATAGAGACCGCGCCAGTCGGTGCACTAATCGGGCCTCCTGAGGGAGGAGACAGGAAATACAGTTCCCCACCTCCGCGGGGAATAAAACAGAATTAGGATCGGGGCGGCACAAAGCTGCACAGGATGACTCCAGATCTCCAGCCAAGTGACCTGGAGGCAAATACCTTGGAGTACAAGGTTCCACTGTCTACTACAGATGTATTTTTCACTCTGGCTTGGTGAGTGACAGGTAAACTTTGGCGTAATGGGGGCGGAGCTTTGTTTTAATCATTGAACCAACATGTCAGTGGCTTTTTTGAAAAGACATTTTCTCAAAAAAAAACTTTTGATGACCCTTAACTCTTATTTTAAAAAAATCACAGCTCCCTGTAACTGTAAAAGCATCTGCAGCAATTGTGAATGAGCACAATTTTGCGCAGACCACCTTCAGCGTGAACCACCAATCCAAAATCAATGCTTGAAGGGGTTCTGAAAATGAGACATTTTTCGATTTACCTGTTTGTCCCTACTACCTGGCCCTTACAAGTCATCTGCTAATTCTATCTACAAGTCATCTGCTAAGACTCAAAACTACTCTAACTGGACAACAATCTTACAACAACAAGATTTAAACATCTATTTCCTGGACTGAGTCCAGTACTGACTATAAGTGGACAGCTTCCTCTTTCTGAGCCTTGGTTCTTCTCAAGTTGTCTTGCTTTTTCCTTGCCACTGTCACCTTTGGCCTGCTCACTAGGAGGCTTGTGCACTGTGTCCATTTGGGCTTTGGTTGTTGCCTGTGTATTCGTGGTAAACTAAACGGAGACATTTAATTGTCCAAAATGAGGAATTAGGTGAATGAGATTACATCATAATAAAATTATGAACAGCATGTAAAATGATGAAAGTGCTTGCATTCCTGTGTATTTAGCTGCATGTCTGGGGTGTATCGCCAAAAGCTCACCATGCAGGAACCCACCCAATCCTGTTCATTTTTCCCAGCAAAAGTGTTAATGCACTGAATCACATAAATGAGACATGAGTCATCTGTGGCTTTAAATGTACATGTTGTAAATGTTGTTTTGTAACAAGGCAAGAAGACTCCGGAACACCGTCGATTGACACGTATTCTCATATGAGAGTGCAACTGACTGAAGCCTGGTGAAGTCAGAGTGAAGCAGTACTGCCTCTGGGCTTTGCGCCGGGCTTCATGAGACGTTCATGATTCAGCAGGGCTTAAGACATCAAGTTGATGCAAATGAATAGGCCGCAATCAGAATGGAGTCAATTGCTTCAAGGATAAAACGCTAATGCTGAAATCAGTAGATGATGGTGGGAGATGGGCATATTGAAAAGAAAGAAAAGACACCAAAACCTCCTCCCAGAGGGAGAATGCAGGTCTGTGAACATCTTTCTGCCACAAACCACTGGCAGTTCCATTTCTGCCATTAGCATTGAGGAGGACACAAAATTTGTCCCACATACCATTCTCTGCTAGGTAAAAAAAACATTAAAATGAATGAGATCAGTGAACATTGATTTATAATAATCTGATTTGCAAATGTAACTATTGCCTAAATAATTTGTCGCAAGTAATTATTTATATACTTAATGAATCCATGCTTATAAATCAAATATTGTCCCAGTACTAAATACAACATGGGGGCTATGAATAGGAGTATGACTGACACAGTTAAAAATGCAACATGAATATATTTCTTTAAACACAGCACCATCAGGATGTATATATGGGGATGGTAAATTATTAGATAATAATAACAGAATGAACAATACACACACAAATGCAGTATAAACACTATATATAGCTGCTGTGGATTAAGCCACCTCCAGATGGTCTAGACAAGACACCCCTTTATTTTGAGAAATCTTTTCTATTCATAGCTTTTGCATTGTTTTGTTCATTAGAATTTTCAATCCAGATTGATTAATCTGTTTTTATATCAGATCAGGACCATTTTGGCACTCCGTATCCACCCCCGCCCCACCCCACCCCCAGTCATAGCAGCAAATCCCCATTTTCTCCCAGACACCTCAAACACGGAACACACTCTCATTTCTGCACACACTCTGGTCTCCTGCTCCTTCTAAACCCATGTCCTTCTGTTCTTCTCCCCGATCCGTCTGTCTCTTCAGCTGCCAAATAAAAAGCCTGAACACGCAGCAGCGCCCCGGCTCTGGAATAATGGCACAGTCTTTTTATGTAGGCAATGCTTGAACTAGTACTTCTCTTCTCCCGGGGGAGCCAAGTTTCCGTTCCTATGTTCTCCAAGTAGAGCTTGTTGTTGCAGGATTTAATTATTATTTTTTTTTTTTTAATAAGCCATATATTTTTTTCTCATTTGTTTTTTGTTGGCACAAGAGAAAACATGACCACACACTGCAGGGTTATGCATTAAAATGTGCAAACTTCGGTAAAAAGCAGACCCCCCATAATTTAAATGCTTATTTTTCATCTGTGACTGCAGCAACCATTTTTATCTAGTGAGCAGCGTTTTAGGATTCAGCACCGTCAGGGCCGGACAGCTCCCCGAGAGCTGGTGAGATCAGCACTGTCCGCCTGGGACAGCTCCTCTCACAGCTGAGTCAGCACCCGTTCTCCCACCTCCACTCGGATTGTAACGGCACCACCAGCAGCTCGCGGCCTGTGAGGAACCTCGAAGACGCAGGATGCGAGGACCTGAGCGTCCTCATGAATCATTCATTGTTTTGTTTAACAGAGGCGGTCATCGCCACAGGAGATCACAGGAGTTCTTGTAATAAATGGGATGTGGAATCAAACTGTAAAACTCACTCCAATCTGAAGGCATCTACACACCTGATATACACGCCTGTTTGTTTTCTGTCATGGCTGCAAATGAACAATTATGGAGTCCTGATAACCATAATTTGTGTCACAGGCTTTGTATAGTGAAAATAGTGAAAGTGACTGTCATTGTGATACACTGAAGCACAGCACGTGTGCTCACAACAAAATGTGTCCTCTGCTTTTAACCCATCACCCTTGGTGAGCAGTGGTGTGTGTGTGTGGGATGGTGCTTCGCTCAGTGGCACCGCAGTGACAGATTGGGATTCGAACCAGCAACCTTCTGATTACGGGGCACTTCCTTGTTCACCGCTGAATGATTTTGTGCCTCTGCAATCAAAAAATTATGCTGTCAAACATACAATACGAACATAACGCTGTGACCATGGCAATGACCCAAAGCTCCTTAACATGTGTTAAAATGAATAATAATGAACTGTGTTTGCAGCAAACTGTAGAGGGGCACAGTGGTCATCTGATTCAGAAGTGAATGTGTCACCCACTAAGGTTACTACTACGCATAGGCTGCTATGACTCTAAATGACAGAATTCATGACAGGTCATTAACAAGCAGTTCATGACGGGGTTTCTGCAGGCATAAGCTTACTAACAATCTCCATGATGGATGTATTTTGCGGTAATAAACAAAAATATTTTCCTAATATTAAGCTATAAAAACCATACTCACTTCATAATTAAAAATTATTTTGCATTGCCCAGAGAAACCCTGCCTAAGAGTGATGTTTTTCAGTACTGCCAGAGCTCTGGATTATTTACTACACGCGGATTGCGTGCCAGCCTGTCTATCTGGCCGTCTTTCTGTCTGTCTGTGAGAAACACAGACCTTGACCTTGAGAAAATGGCAAATGGAATTAGGCACAGTGAAGATGAGCCTGGCTGCCATTTAATCTGTGACTGAAACGGATCTTGCCGTCCTGCTGCTGCCCTCGGCTTCCTGCTCTACAGCCACATCATCGCCACTCTGTCACCCTCCTTTCCTCACTCCAAATTTCTTTTCCATTTCCATCTCTCTTTTTATATAGTTCCTTTTCAACATAACTGTGCTGTATGTATGTATAGGGGCTATATGGTGAACTGAATGCAGGCTGTTTGCAACTTGGCTCTACAGCTCATCCCTGCGAACCCAGATCTGCGTCAGGCTTACTTAATGATTCAAGGGCACTATTGGACTATCAGAAAATTACATCTTTTACACATGCAACACAGATCGAGACTACTGAAATCTGATTCCCTAAAAGATGGATTAGTCGACTTAACTGCCGGGGGGAAAAAAAACCCTCTGAGAAGTCAATCTCTGATGAAGGCAATCCCAGATTGTAGCAGCATGAATTGCGGGTTAGGCGAGGGAGGTTGTTAATGGTCGGGCGGCTGAGTGGGTGGTGGCTCGGGTCGGAATGGCATCATTGATTGTAACGCATTTGCAAATGAGAGACGATTACTGTAGTGCTAGGTGGCTGGGGCACATTTTCATAATGGCCATATTTTCCTTCCACCGGAGGTTGATTTTGCAGCTCCACCGCTGAGTTTCTTTTCACGAATTTTTCCCACTCCTCTGCCGGAGCAGCAGGGAGAAAGTGATAAGGTCGAAGCTAATAATCGTTTCAGAGCTGCTGTCGGAGGCACAGAAGCTTGTTTTCGCATTACAAAAATAGAAAGAAAGAGATGTGGGGTGAGACAGGGAGAACGGGAGGTGGGAAGGAGGTACTAATAATCCCACCTCCTCCATATCGCTCCATCCTTTTCACCATCACTGCCTACGTGATGACATTTCACTTCTCTGCCGGTCGCTGTTCACACAACACGGTTGCAAGGCCGGCGCAACCTACCACCCGGTGTTCTGGCACCACTCGAGGTCTTCTAATGAAATCCACCTCTTTCAGCAGAGCATGCAGGTCAGATACTAAGTTTTAGACAGAAAATAGAAAAAGGAAATAATGTGTGCATGTTGAATTGGAAAATTCTAGCCCCCCAATTTATTCCCAAGCTGTAGCCTTGGAGCCTCAAGTTTTCAAAAGGCCAACAAATGGTCTGAGGTACCACGACGGGGAAGTCTTGTGGGGGGTGGATGATCACCGTGCTCCTATATCAGAAACATAAAAGGACAATCTGATTGGTTTGTGGCAACCTATTTGCAAGTGAAATGCTGAGTATAAAAGAGGTTCTATTCATGGCTACTGTCTCTTCTTTTCCTCTTCTATAAGGGGATTGTCCCTCCTCAGATGCTGGAGTTCTCTCCCAGTTTTTGGCCCTTTCTCTCTGTCTCCTTCCTGCTTCTCCAGGTCCAGGCTCCCGCTGGAGCTTGGCTCCCTGCTTTTGCTCTATTTTCTTCTCTCTTTTCACCTTTCCTTTAATTTGGGTTTTTCTGTAACATTGATACCATTGATACAGTATTTCCACTTAACTGCAATAGCAATCGGCCTGTGCTAATTAATGGAGTCAGATTAACAAGGTCAATGCAATATCTGATGTCTACCCTTCATTGCCAGATTTTCCGTGTTTTTTTGTACTTTTTACAACACAAGCAAAATTCCAATCAATCAATCAGTTAAATTTTATGGCATTGATTTTTTTTTTGTGACACCAAGGCAGCCCTGGACTAGCCAGGTGTTGCCAGTCACAGACTAAACAAGAGTTCTAATCACCCCGGGATGATGCTCGTTTGGCATGGGTGACTAGAACCCTTTATACGTTGGTTTCTCTCTTATTTCCTGTTCCTGCATGAATGTGGACATCGTGCCGTTTTGTTTCCTATTAATAAATATGTTCTTGCTCAGAATGTCAAGCATCTGCTCACTTCCACAACCGAGTGGCATGGCAATTGTCTGACTTAACAGGCAGGGTAAGATTAATTGTGCTGATTAATCAGATATTTATTTAGGCTGATATGTGTCAGTTTTTATATAATCAGCAATCAACACTGGCTGCTAAGAGGATTTTCTGGACATTCAGTTTAATTCAACAATTAAATTATTAATTTTAATTTATTCTGCCTGTAGATGATTAAAATGTGTCAACAAGGCCATTGAATGTATAGTAAATGTATTCTCCTATTTGTTATTAAATGTCTGCCATATTCTGCATTGGCCAAATATGGCATGATCCATGCTTCAATTCAGACAGAAAATGTTGCAGGCAGCTTCTCAATCAGTCCTTGAACTAAAACCTGTATCAGTAAAGCGTCATCTGGCTAAAAGTGACATTTACACAGTTGTGGCATCAGAGTGAGCACAGTGGAGGGGAGTGCATTACGCACAACAACAAAAAGTCGCGTCCCAGTTTTCCTAAAAGCACCAAGTGATGAAATCATCAAAACTGAGGGATAGGGCTGAAACTGATTTAGGTCTTAACCTTAGGTAACCTCTGGTAATACTGGGGTGAATCTGCCTGCTGTTGTGTCACAACGAGAGTATGGCAATTTCAGTTTTGATAGCATTCGGTGGAAAAAAAGCTGATTCAGATTTCCAAGTAATAGTGCATTCATATGATTGACATTAAATTCAGTCACTTGTGGCAATGCAATGTCAACTACAGGCAGTAAGAATTAATAATTGTTTAATTTTACTGTTAAGACTCAAATCCCATACACTAGTTAACCCCATCTTTCTGAATTGGCATTGGTCCTTATTGGTGAATGCTGGATATTTCTGATAATTTGTTATTGACAAAATGAGCCCACAGCAATTGAGTGAGCTGTTGAGTAAGGCATAGCGACAGGTCCTGCCAAAAGTGGCACACTACATGCCAATAAATGAACTGGAGAAAGAGGCTCTGGTGACCTGACATTAACCCCTAAAACTCCACATTCTCCATAACCCCTAAAGTACCATATTCAATGCCAACATAACAGCTCAACTGCTGCTAGGAGGCAACAATATAAAGACTAGAAATAGAAGATAGTCTTACGAGATTCATATCTCCTATCGGTCCAATAAACGTATTAAATTAAAAATGTGACTAACGGTCCACTGCTGGGCCTTTAGGTTTAGACAAGAGATAAAACATGGTAAGCGCCCCTGGCTGTCACTATACACTTTTCACCCTTATTGCCTGGTGAATAATACATGGCATCTGATAACTGATGCCATGTTAAGGCCTCATTAACCATTTATGCCTCTTTCAGGCACAATTGTACACATTTGGCTTTGCAAGATAAATAAAGTACATAGCACAATATGTCAGTGAAAAGGTATAATAAAGTAATGATTCATATTCAGTGGCTTGTTTTTTCCATCTTTGATTAATATATCTAAAATTGCTACAGATGATTACCTTTAGGAAGTATGCCATGAAGTGTGTGGAGAGGCGACATAACTATAGTTGCAAATTAAGTGAAAAATTCAACTCAGTTTGTGGTTTGGCTAGAGGGTGCGAGTTCTATCTCACTCTTGCATTCTCTCTCCGTGGACTTAATCAATTGTTATATTCAAGCTCCATAGCTGGCATTCAACGTGAATAAAAGCACTTCTCTGTGATTTTCTGATGCCTAACCCTTTGGAGCTCTGCGATCATAGAATCACGCCGTTTAATCAAAGTGGTCATCACTGCAGCATGTGATTTTAGGAGGTAGGCTGGCTAGTTTCAGAGCTGAATATTAAGACCACTGAAGTGTGGAGAAATGGACACACTTTCTAAATTCAAAAACACCCCCTAATCAGACATCATTAAAATGTAAAATGAAGGTAAAAATCTGTTTCTCAGGCAACTGGGGAAATAAATAATAATAATAATCATAATAATATGGAACAGAAATTGGAATGTTACATTTAATTATTGTATTTATCACTATTATCTGTTTTTTAATCTCTTAAAAGTGAAAGTGAAGTGATTGTCATTGTGATACATTGCAGCACAGCACATGGTGCACGTGGTCTTCTGCATTTAACCCTTTACCCTTAGTGAGCAGTGGGCAGCCATAAAAGGCACCTAGGAAGAAGAGTGTGGGGAGTGCACCTTGCTCAAAGGCACCTCAGTGGCACCTTGGCGGTTCTTGCTCACGAATTAAAGTGAATCAATATTAATTAATGTAATTAAAATGCATTTGCTTGTTGTGGTGTCCCAATGGTGACCATGGAAAACTGCTGGGTTTTTACTGATCCTTCCCACCGAAGCCATAACTCACCCTGAGCCCATGTGTGCTGCCCCAGGGAAACTCTTCCTCATCTCCACCATGACCCATTCTTCACCCTCTCCCCCACAGACACAACAGCTCTTTAAATGAGGGGTCTACTGCCAACACCACCCATTAACCACTTCCCCAGTATTTAACTCTGCAAAGTCGATAGGTCGTCCAGCAAACCCTCTCCTTCAGTGTGCTGAGCTGGTTAATTTGGGCTGCACACCCACGAGGGAGCACGAATACGCAGTTCAATAGACCATCAGGTCCAGTGCCCGATCAGGGCCAGCATGCCCGGCGAACCGATCCATAAATCTCCACATTATTTTTCCAAATCTTAGACAACAGCACCGCTTATGTGAACCGATTGGTATTTAAGCTGATTTATAATTAATTTGCTCTGAATTATTAACAGTTTGAGAAGTCAAACCTTGCAGCTGCTATAATTGGATGCATTTTGATGCATTATTGATGCCTTATGGATGGAAGAGAGGGTAAATAGTGCACAGTGCCATCACTACCATCAAGTATTTTGGAGATTTAGAATCAATGTGAACATGCAAGTAACTATTGTATGCATCTTGTTGTATAGAGGCTCAGAAAAGGTCCGATTTCTTCCAACTTTCTCTAACAAAATAAATGTTGACCACAATTCCACAGATCAATACATGCATGTTGAAAAATTCATTTTGTGGAAGCTTCTGTCATGCCTGAAATTCTCTTAAAACAGCAACTGACGTCCTTCAGCGATCTCTCGCCGACGTGCTGGAAAAGGGATTAATATCCACTCATTAGAACAAAGTCAACAATCCAGAGTGGGCGATCAGCCCGCTCTTCATTTACACCCTCGATCGCCATGCCGGAGCTGAGCCACCGCCCACCTCCCTCTGCTGCCGTCACCTTCCACCGACACCTCGCGTTCGTGCACATCATGGGATTATGGACCAGAACGCGTCAGGCATGCATATGATGGGGCTGCTGCTCCCCACGGACATTCTCATTGGCTGCAGAGGGCCGCAGCTCCTGACTGCCTTGAAATGGTTATGTGCGCAGGTTCGGTTTAGTCGACACTCCATAAATAGTTCAGCACGTGCGAGACTAAGATGTAGGCTTGGGAACATCATCGCGTCTTCTGGAGTTAACAGAAGCGATCCTTCAGGAAGGAAGCGGGTGAGAAAGAGAAAATAGAGGTGGTAAGAGGAAAAAAAGAGGGAGGTGGATCAGTTGACTGAAATGCTCTGCTGGAATGTTCCCTGGTAGTACCAAAACCATTTTCTGTTAAGTGCTAAAAATTGCAATAACACACATAAAACCAAGCTAGAAGATGACAGACAAACTACATTTTGAAGCATATAGTGAAGAAAACACACAATACTCACACACACACACACACACACACACACAAATGTGCAATACAGGCAATACTACGTAGACACTAAAGAAAGTGAAAGTGAAGTGATTGTCATTGTGAAACACTGCAGCACAGCACACGGTGACACAACGAATGTCTCCTCTGCTTTTAACCATCACCCTTGGTGAGCAGTGGGCAGCCATGACAGGCGCCCAGGGAGCAGTGTGTGGGGACGGTGCTTTGCTCAGTGGCACCTCAGTGGCACCTTGGTGGATCTGGATTCGAACCGGCAACCATCCAATTAAGGGTCCATTTTCTTTACCCACTAGGCCACCTCAGCCCCAGAACAACATGTAAACACATATTATTTAAAAAAGATACAGTACATACATACACATGCACTCTAAGGAGGTCATTTTGTGATGGTCTGAGAACTATAAATGACCGCCGTTCCATTTAACAGCAGACAGAGTCTAGGGAGGCTGAACCATCAGAGTTTGACCCACAATGTCTGTTACAATTCATCTCCAGCAAACCCATTTATTATCCCATTTCATCCCCATTCCAGATCCACCATAACCTGGAACCTTTCCTGCAGCATGTTGTTTGCAGCCAGTAGGGTGAAACAGGGCACACTAACCATGTATTCTTTTCATGAGGAGAGGTGATGACTTAGGCATTGCTGTTATTCACTTTATTCTCAATAGTAGAATTTAAAAAAATGAACATCATTTTTATTAAAAAAAATATGCCATCAGCACAGAGGAAAAAATTGTGGTATGAAAGATTTACAAAATTTACACCAATTTAGCCAGCAGGAGAGCAAGACTAGTGGTGCCTTCATTCTTAGAATTTTGTATTTCTGTGTTTTTTGTGTGTTTGTGTGTGTGTGTGTGTGTGTATTATTCAGTCCATGGTTGGGGCTAGCTGTTTGGCACATTCCCTTTGACCAACTATTGCAAGAGGAGAGGCCTTCAAAATTTGCTGTTTCAATCATTTTTAATAGAACTACACACTACTTTAGCCAATCGCAGCTCCAGCACAGGGTCACAGAAAAGCATCCAACACCCAGTCATGTGATGTTTTTTCTTGATAAATCAGGTAGAAACTGTATGAACATCTCTAAAAGCACCACTTCTGACACTGTCAGTCAGCATTAACAACAAAAACGCACCTTTTTACTCCCATTTTCCCTGCCTACCTCCGTATCGCGTTTCAGACCATTAACGGCAAAACCCTGACCATGAGAGCACTTGGCCGGCCGGCACATGATCCATCACCCGCTGGCTTCTGGCCTTCCTCTGCCGTCACGCGCAAGCTTCTCTAGCACACAAGCTGCAGAATCAAGGCCGGACACATCACCCTGAGAGGCAGGACCACCTCCAAAGCCTCCCTACTGCTCCGGGAGCCTCATTACTGGCTGCTCTTACGACTTCACCGTCTTATCTGAAGTTTAAGGTTAAAATCACGTAAACAACCTGTAAACAACCAACAGTCCACAAACCTCATCATAGCAGATTAAACCTTAATGTACAGGGATCTGTTTTCTGAATTTATATTCTCATCACAGTTTTATGATCTATTTATCTCAGATGAATTTCCTCGCATTATTTGCATGAGAATTTAAGGTTTTCTTTACTAAGTGAACAGATCTGGACACATTTTCCCATGCTCTAAAAATCACTGAATAATAGCCCAGTGAAGGTAAACAATTGGAAATCGGGAGATCGAATAAGCCAATATGACTTGATCGGTAAGAGCAAAGAATAACCCTACCCACCCCTGTCAATATTCAATTAGCTGCTTATGTCAATGTAAGTGTGCAAAAAAGTTTGCTTCGAAGTGCACCGCAGCCTTCCCGCCCAACACCGTCAAACCTCCCTTTTCCAAAACCCTGCGTCCAGTAAGCGAGTGCCATTATTGGTGAATATTTACTGGCAGGTAGAAGTTACTGCTAGAGCAGGGGACACAGAGGAGTAAAATGGACACACCACGATGGGAAATCAATGGCTGAATCTCTGACACTGTGTCCAGATCTACTGAGTGTTTCTTAATACTAGCAAAGAGGAAGGAACCAGTCAAGCCATTTAGTGGCTAAAGAGGCTTAAAGTGCCCATTAAGATCTCTGGCCATCGTTTTCTTCTATACTGGCGTGCTGAGGATATGCAGTACTCTATTAAGGTTGGAACAATTAATCGATTAATCGCGACACATTACACAAGAAGCTGGCATCTAGTGTCGATCTGTGTACATTCTTCCAAAATGTAAAATAACACCATTATATATTTACCATTATATATATATTTTTGGCCAATATGGTATTCATGACAGATTTTTGCTGAAAAGTTGATATTTTTTCTTTTTTCAGGTAAACAGATACATATTTAGTATTGCTTATTCAGCTTTTTCCTGATGTTGTTATCATAGGCAGCAAATTGTGAAAGTTTATTTTTGTGGGTCACTGTGTGCTTCCCAACCTTTTGCATGTTTGCTCAGTTCAGAATTCTATCTTCACAATGTGCATTTGCATAACTATGCATGGGTTAGACTCATTAAACTCTTTAACTGCTGTTAGTCGCAAACTTGCACTTTTGAATCTATTTTTAATTGCCCTTTATATGCAAAAACCCACTCAGTGGCTTACAGGCAATTACTCGCACCTACATGCATATAAATCACTCAAATAAATCTAATAACATATTTTTTGCACACACATAAGGTCTCTCTGTCACCATGAAGCAGTTACCACCATACTCCAAACTCCAGCATAGAGGACCATACCTCACCTTCAACTGAAAACCCAAAATAATTCCATCAGACTCAAGAAAGGATTCAAAAAAAAAAAAAAAAAAAAAAATGAAAGGCTCAGATGGCAACACTCCGCTAAAGGTTAATAGGTGTTTGGATTGGGACGCCTGAGGGTCCAGGCACACTAATGAGGGTGAGAGGGGTCCCAGAGACTGATGAAAGTCCCAACAAGTCCCTCTGACAGGGTCCGAAAGAAAAAAGCCTTTTTCATTTAACAGGATGTTGGGGAATAGAGGGTGGAAAGATGGCGACACAAAAAATGTCCACTGTAACCGATAGGAAGAAAAGCAGGAAGAAAGAAGTGCGGCCCGTCGCCATGGTGAAAAACAGCTGGACGCCCAGTTTTTGTTCCCACATTTTGCCATGGAGAGCATATAGAAATGGAGACAAAGAGCATGCAGCGAATAAAAGGAATCTGTATAAATCACATTCATCTCATAGAGGGCCACTGCCTGCGGGTTAATGTCCTTACTCTTTAATGCATCGGGACACATGATGGCAGTCAGAAGTCGTTTCCCGTAGCGAGGATGCAGGTCGCCGCGCCTCTCATCTCAATGGCAGCTGTCATTAGGAGTTACTGCTGCGCCCACTGGCATTTGTCTTCATAAATAAAAGATAGCTTTCTCTGAAGAGCAGACCCCCAGACCTCTCCCTATCACCGAGATAGGAGACTCCGACGCGAGGATTTTTTCTTCATCCAAACGGGAGGACATTTCATCTGTGTCACTCAATCTGGTCTTCCTCTTTCTCCCAATTTCTACACGCGGCGATACAACAGGGCTTTCTGCCACTGCTGATAGATGGGCGGCCTGCTGCGAGACAATCACTTCTTGTGAGTGAGCAGGACATCTGTGTGCAGAATCATATCAGAATCGGGATCCCTCATAGACATAAAGACATATCGATCCCAATCCTGAACAGCCCCTCTTCACCTCGCTCGGTCAAGGATGCATATTTTTGACTTATCACTATGTCACGGACCCATGATTGGCAGCTTTCTGAGCCAAAACCCGTATCCATTTTCACAGTAGCATGACCCCTTAATGACACATAACCACCAAGATGCCAAGAAGGCTGTAATCTACATCTGACACGGTGTGATTGAGGTCACGCTCGGCTCAGACTCCGCGTCCAGTCCCCACATCTGTGGAAAAATGTATTACAGGCAAATGTATTACAGGAAAATAACAGGCGTTGAGTGAGTACAATGGCCGTGATGGCCATTGTTCACACGGCTTACTGATTTCACAGATAAAATAAAGATCATTCTGTACAAAGCCACCGCACATCTGAATTGGCCTGAAATTTGACACTGTGAACTGTGAACAAAATTCGATATGGGACACAACTAAGGAATTGTCTTTTTATTCTGATTACGGGTTTTTCTTCAGACTAAAGTGTGATTTTGCCATTTTAAAATCCTTAATAAGTCACAATCTTACCTTCCAGGGACTTCACTTTTCAGCAATTAAGAAACTCAGTGTCCACATTTCAGGGAGCCGGCAGAGTACAAAAAAAAAAGTTCAATTCAGATGGACGCCACTGATAAAATGTCACAAGCTGTCCTGATTGACCTCAGAATGTCGGTGGAGCCACCGTTGGCCACAGAATCCCCAAAGCCAGGCACCAGGATTTTAAAAGTCATGAAATTCACACCTGCGCTCTCAAACTTTTGGAATCATGAACAGGTGTGGGCAAAGCGAGAGTCAGTAAAAGAGAAAGAAAAAACGTTTTTTTATGGAACACCAAGTGGAACACCTACAAGGTCAAAAACACACGTTTTCACACATTTTGTAGTCCTGTCACATGACTCAGCGGAACCTCCTGGGGAGAGAGGAGATTTTGAGACTGAGGCAGAAAGGTTGCATTTGTGGTGCTAAAGAAAGTAAACACATTGCTGAGCCCAATGTGGCACACAGTCAGCATCGAAAATACTGCACTGTTGGTGCCTTACCGTTTATCACTTGGATAATATTGAATTATACTACATATGAATAATATTTGTAATTTTCCCTCTAGCATACAATAGTGCAGTTTGACTTGTATCACATACAATTCTATCTTACAGTTATGCAGTTTTACACTTCTGCCATTGTGAACTCAACATTCCATTTGAACTATAGACTAACTGTTTCTGATAATGAGACTCTCCGCATTTATGCGGATATTAATTTCATCAACAGCCATTTCAAGCTGCCATAGTCATTACAACATGAACAATGTCTAGACAGGAGTTTTGATCAAAGTGTTGTGGTGCTAGTGGTGGTAGTAGCCTAGTGGGTAACACACTTGCTTATGAACCAAGAAGACCCAGATTCAAATCCCACTTAGTACCATTAACCCTAAGTTGGACTGTCCCTGTAACTACTGATTGTAAGTCGCTTTGGATAAGGGCTTCTGATAAATGCTGTGAATGTAAATGTTCTGTTAGGTGCCGGTGTACATGGTTGAGGGTTTCTGTAACATTTGATGTTTCACAAATCTATACAGATGGGCTGAGTTTAATTTGGAGCTCATCGGCACCAAGTGTGAACAGCAGGAGCTCCGCTTTCAACGTCCCCAGTCCTGTCAGTCAGAGACGTCGCTGAGGGGGACGTGTATCGCCATTGAAGGCTGCCAGCTAACCGAGTGGGACGTGGCCATCCCTCTCAAAGAAGAGCCAGCACATATGGCTTCTAACGTACGTTAGTTGTTGCCATGGGCAGGCAGGCCACATTTCCTTTGCCCTAACTGGGGCTGGATGTGACTAAAGGGTCAAACACACCGGTGTCATACGTGCATGTATGCGGCTTGCCTTATTTAGCCTGCTGATCCACAAGAATGCTGCTAGACAGAAAGGCCTGCCAGACGGTGACCCCCAACATTCCACCCCAAGCGCCTATCAGTGCAAATCAACCAGTTCTCTTCACTTTTTTTTCCGTTTCTCTTATATATCCTCAGCATCATAGCAGCTGATGTTAACTCAGTTGTCCAGAAAGTGTCTGCCAGCATCGTGCATCCAAACAGATTAAGGGGAGAAAGCAGAATGTCCATCCTCTTCTCTCACTTCAGACACACAGTGCGACGTGGAGGTCAGGCAAATTTAGAAAAGCAGAACAACAAAAAAAGGTAGTCAGAGAATGATAAACATTCCTAATGCCACCGGGGGGGTGGGGGGGGGGGGGTGTTCAGAATAAAACCGTGTCCAGAAAGAAGTAAAGATCCTCTTTAAGAGATATACCACACGATATCCCAGCATGCCAAGTCTCCGTGCTTGACTAGAAAGACTGGTTCCTTATCGCTGTCAAGCAGACGCTAGTGCCAGCAGTGCCGCATGATTCCCTCGGCCTCAACTAGAGGCTTAGGGGCACAATACGCTGCTCGCTGCTAATCATGCCCCATGCATTAAATCAGGTCCTCAGTCAAAGTGCTGAGGGCCCAAAGGCCAGCAATCACGCAGGAATCAATATCTCATAAAGGATAAAATGGATGGCGCGTCTCTTCTCCGTATACACTAGACAAAGGGCGAACAACGTCCCATAGCCAGAGAGTAATGGAAAGGCAAAGGCAAGAGGCATTTTACATCGTGGGTATACTACAGGCCGATTTACCAAACAATCAAGCTGGCGCGAAAACATTTAGCCAACGCTAAATCAGAGGCACACCCTGCAATTGGTCAAAAGGAGGGCCTGCTTGGACCAAGGACATGCTATCCTGTTGCATGAAAGGAGGGGAAGTCAGCCAGTTCATATACGCTATGAGACAATGAACTTCATTCACCAAAGGGACCATACAAGAATGGCCCAGCAAGTATACATGTGAGCATGGGTATGTTTGTTGTCACATTCTGTTTTTGTGCTGGGGACCTTAAAATGGGTTTCTTAAATGCAGATTTGCTCCTAATCTGAGATTAACCAACTCGCTGCTTTCTTAAAACCAAAAAAAAAAACTTTGTGGTGATGTTCATAGATACCGGGTACCATCTGATATTGTTTTTTTTAACCAGACTGGCCCTTTAAGAGGGGATTAAATCTCAGATTAGGATTCATCTTTGTTTTAGCTCTCTTGAGAGCCCCTATTTTTTAAGTATTGGGACAATCGGGCAAAAAAAAAAGTATTAAACAAATGTGGAAGCCTCATGATCAGAGTGGAAGTCCAGATATGATTGGAATCCGATCATTTGCAACAAAAGATCAGGTTTTTGCAAATCCGTTTCAGACCACATTCCTGCATGGCTTGGAAATATGCTTTAAATTGCAATTTTGATTAATCCATTTTATTTTGAATTCAGGAAATGAAAAAGGATGAACATCTGGACTGTCTGGACACCCCTTACTTGGTACTGATACCAATGGGGACAGGCCTCCAGGACTCTTTTCTGTGACCCTGTGCTGGAGCTGGTAAACAAGGCCTTTTCTCACTTACCGCTCAGTCCTTTTAGTCAAATTCGCACCCATCTTTGAATACTGGGTGCAGGGTGAGGACTTACGCAAGGCAGTGGACCAGCTCACCACAGGGCGTGCACACACACCATTCACTCACACACTCACACATATGGTCAATTTAGAGTCACCGTGCCTTTGGAAACCCAAAGGAAATGCGGGGCAGAGCAAGCAAATTAAACATACACACAACAGGGGAGGGGAGTCCAGCAAAACCAGAATTTCCAATTCTTTGAGCCTTATGGCTCCTCTGAATGGCATTTTTACTCCGCTCTGGATTTTAGAGCCTCATTTTTAATTTTTTTGTTGTTGTTTGTGTCTTTTATCACAACAACTGATTGTTGCTAATTAGCTTCCCTTCATTGTTTCATGGCCGAGCTCATTAGATGCTGCAACACAGGGTAGGACTGGAAAAAATAAAAACCTGACAGAGCAGCTCTCAATGAGCCCAGCTGAAGGACCACTGGGCTGAAGAATTACCCAACAGCCGGCGGGGGCCACTGCGTTTGGGCGGGGCCGGCCAGTCAGCTCAACAGCTTGGGTGTTTGATGGCTTTGGTGTGTTGCAGTAATGAGCTGTATTCACAGTAGGCCTGTGTTCTCTTTTTGTACCCGGACTGTATGCTCGAGCCAGGGTCCACTCTCTGCCTCTGGCTGGTGATTGGCTGAGGTCCAGCAGGTTTATGGCCCTGATTTGTCACTCAGCTCGGTGCCTTTTGAAGTCGCTACAGAGTAATAGGCTTCACATTGGCTGCACCGGCTGGCAACCACGGCAACAATCAAAATGTTGTGACATTTGTTTATCCATGGATGTTAAATGGGTGCAACGCAGCGAGGGGTCGTGTGGGGCAGAGACTGGATGTGAGTCCGCCGGTGAATGTTTCTTACGCAAACTGCGTTTCTCTGGGGCAAAATACAAAGAATTGAGCATGAAGTACCAGAGAGAAAAAAGAATATATGATTTAAGGAATCATTAGTTTTTACAACTGTGAATGCAAGTGATTCTGAACAGATGAAGATGCTTATGTATGTCCAGTGATACTTTGTTCCAGGGAGAATGCACCGTTAAAATATATATATTCATTCATCATACTTCATAAGACCGCTGCGTCTCCAGAGATCCATCTTCAGGGTTTCCTTGACATTTATTGAATGATATGCATACCATTATTCTCACATCTATCAATAAACAGTTAAACTAACCGAAAGAGAGCAGGTAATTTCTATTCCAAATCATAAAACGATTCAAATAAAACACATAAATAATGCCGATTTTATGCTGAAATCTGTGTTGCTGCTAGAGCTGGAATAATGAAATGGTGCCATAGGTGAACAACCCTTTTAATCCAGGAAAACAGTGAGCGTCTGTATGACTGATATTGGTTAGAAACTGGAATGACAGGAACCAGTAAGTCACAACTAATGAAGACAAATCCCCGCAGGTTATCACTGCACTCCGCAGATTAACCGATTACACCGGCTCCGTGTTTTCCTATAAACACTGCATGCATTTATTCATCATCGCTGCGTCGTGCGGTGGCTTTCAAGTCATCTGCACACCCGGAAATGTTTGGTTGTAACAATGCAAAACAGTGACACTCTAAATGTTCCACCGCAGGCTGGCGAAACGCACGCTTTGTATATTTTTAAACAGGAGGAAATATGCCATTTACATGAATTTTTAATACCCTCCACATTATTTTGGTTGTAGCCATTTCCTGCATTCCCCGAAGGGGAAGGATTCGGGTGGGTATGTACAAATGTATTTATTTGATTTTATTTGCCTCAACATTAAAAGCTTCCAACGGACAGTCTAGACTGTCTTCACATTCTTGACATTAACTGTTTTGTATCAATAAATGTTTTTCTTCATGCAAACATGCGTAAGTGAACCCTGAATCCCAAGAGAGGAGCAATATCCGATGGTACCTTTTTGATTACAGACGTTTTGTTGAATGTGATGCCAAGTGATGTCAGTTGCCTAGACTTGGCGGTCTCAGGGGAGTGCAGTAGGACTGGAGTCAGCAGGCTCATCCAGCAGACATTAAATTCACATCTTTCCCTGACACCAGGCAAAAATCGTTTAATTAGGCCAGCTTTAAAGTGAATTCATTATCAAAAGCCGACAGCATAAAAAAAGAGAGAGAAAGAGACATCTCCCACATTAAGTCACTTTGTACGCTATCGTCATTTGGGCATTTCTGGGACCGCCGAACTTCTTTTTAAAGCCTCGTCCGCAAGCAGATTTCCAGCCAACAAATTCTCAGCAGATGTTAAGTAAACAGGCAGCCCGGGCAAAAAAGCCCGGCATGTTGCTGGTTAGACTAAAACATTTTCAAAGAAGCCCTGCCTACTGTCTCAAATGGCAACATGACAAGCCTGAATTCTGCAACTCAATGAGGCACAACTCTCTCAATTCATGTCAGTGATCAACACTCAATCCAACTCTGGATGAGAAGCGGTATTACATCAGTAAACAAGGCAGGGCATCCTCCTGAATAATTGGGTCTTTTGGCAGGCATGCTGGGAATAGGAGAAGAGTCCAAACGCAAAAGCGACAGGACGAATGCATTTTGGCACCAGACATAAATACAGTTACAGTCTACGACATTCACCATCATTCCGGCATTAAAACACAAGCCCATCAATGAAACTGAATAATCAATACACGTTACTTTGGAAGATATTTTAATGACGTTAGAGGCTGCCAGTTGTTGAGGGAAATGAGTAAGAGCAATCCGGCGCAATTTTCTTCCAAAATCACCTGATTGAATCCTCCCCTTAGGGACACAGAAAGATGGAAATCAGAGGGAGGAGAGATTTAGCATTTCATGTTTGCATGAGGATTATTGCTTTTTTCGAGGAATTCAGGTCTCGCTTCTAACACGCAGTTGATGCTCAGCTCCAAGCCGGCGGCCTGTGTCCCACTCCGTCATGTCTTCATTCATCAGCAGCCCGACAGTCCCCCGGTTCTGATCGTTCTTCATCCGTGCTCGTCAATAATTCACCACAATTCTTCTGCATATTCAACATGTTTCCCTTTCTGGCCATTAAAAATGTAAAGGTCCTTTTTTCCTTTGTGAGGACTTCTCTCAGGGATAAATCTAAGTGACATTAAGGCTTATTGAGATGGCCACACAGTGAAATTAAACTCTGGCTGCAACCATTGGTTGAAGGAGAATGTGTCCATGTAAATCTCTGTCTTGAGACCCCAAGTGCTAGTTAAATAAAGAATTTGTCATTATGCTTAATGGCAATTTCTTGTGTTGGTTAACTAGCACTAATCGTAGGTGTAACATTCAGGTTAATGTAGCTAAACAAAAAGGGGAAATCAATGGCCATTTAAGCAGCATCTGAAATAGGCTAAAAGCGCCAGGCTCTTTCATCTGCAGGTGCTCAGCATAATGCTGCAATCAGCTGCACCCTTTTAATCAATCACACCAGAGCAACTTTTGATCAGTGTGTTTGGAATCAGCACTGGGACCCATAACCTCCCGTCAGCCAGAAAATGAGCGCATGTCCACGTGCCAGCAGGGATTGAAAGGTGAATCGGGGAAGGCAATACACTTTAAGGGTTCACCAGGAATGGCAAGTACAAGGCCACTGACAATGCACAGCAATCTAGCAATCCTCTTACAGGTTATAGTTAGTACAAAATGCATGTGGCAATAATGCACAATGCAATGGTGTGGACAATGCAATACAACGCAATCCTCTTATGGGTTAGTTGGTTATGAATCTTTTGATGAGCTGTCAGCTTTGCAGGTCAGCGTCCCGGTTTGGGAAAATTCCTATGGGACTGTTTGGACCATTTAAAACCAGCCTACCATACCAATACTGTCACTGTAACATAGATGGTAGTACCTCCATGATTCACTCCCTCCCTTACCTGTGTTTGTCCTTACATTCAGAAATGGTCTAAGTTGGGGGAGTGTATACAAATGTGAGCTAAAAAAGAAAAATTGTGATTTTCAATAACATTGACCTATGAAAGACCCATCTGAACAGCAGTAGACTGAAATCATATCTCTTTAAGGTTATGACGCATAACAAGAGTTTCCTATCTAATCAGAGAATGGTCAGTCTTCTAATTACTCATCCAATTAGCTGCATGTATGCCAGCCCTCACAGGAAAAAACAGACACTGATCAGAGAAGATTTGCCCACAAAAAGAAGATTTTGCCCCCATTTGCCCACAAAAGCAAGAAATAAAAAAAAAACTTTAAATGGTAATATGTGTACAGATACACACCACTGGATACCCTGCAGCTTGACTAAATGCACTGTAAAATGCTGTTCTGCTCGTTAACAGGATGGGGATGCCATTAAGGTTCTTAATGGGCAACGCCGGGAGGTTCAACCGGGGTGATGGGAAATTAATCTGGATTAGACACGCAGAATGGAGTAATCTGTGTGATGCAGTGTCACTGCCTGACACTTTCATCCAATATTCTGAGGTGAGCACAATGGTGGATCCCATTCGTAAGAAGCAGGATGGTGATGGCAGATGACCATAACACAAGACCACGCAAACCCAAAATCAAATTGTCCCCACCTCCTAAACTGTGTTTGTTTTTTCGTTATGAGACCAATTCAAGATTCAATCTTGAGATTCAAGATAAACCCACAGGATCTCTCTCTCTCTCTGTCTCTGTCTCTCTCTCTCTCTCTCTCTGTCTCTCTCTCTCTCTATATATATATATATATATATATGCTTTTGTGCATTCACTGTGTTGGTACCTGTTTCTCAAGATGAGTAATTCATAAAACCAGGTCATAATTGAAAGTTAAGTTAAAAATGCCCTTTCAGACTTTATATGTTTATGTGGGTGAGTGTGTGCGTGTCTGCATGGGCTTCAGTTTAGAGCAGCACACATAAGAAATGACATTTTCTAGACGATATCAATCAGGCCGGCTTTAATGGTTTTCCAGACACTAACTTGCGAGCTGGCATTCGTAAAATGCTAAATTAATGGAGGAACGCATGATAGATGGCGACTCCTCTCCTTTCATCAGGATAATATTGAGTTCCTGCAGTGCGTAAATGATTAGAAGAGTTGGAGTTGGCTGTTTTTGCCACGTCTTGTGGCTGGGACGTCAGAGTGGTCCAGAACAAAGCCCCTTTTTGTCAAGTGGTCATGAAGGCTCAAACATGATGGATGGTTGGCGAGAAGTAACGCTTCTGAAATCAATAGGCTTGGAAATGACATGACCCGGAGTCTGGAGGACAGGGAAGGAGAGTAAACTCAGTAGGTCTCAGACTATGTCTCAATGAGAAAACCAAAGCATTCGAATGGGAGGTCTGCTTATTTCACACCACCGGTGGATGCAGTGAATAAAAAAAGCACATCGCTTCACCCAGCGAGCAGAGAGTCCACAGGACCACAGAGTGACTGACCTGCTCTGCGTTTACCACGCATTCCTTCTATCCAACTCAAAAAGCCACCTCTGAACGTTCACAGCAGAGCCGTGCGCCTAATCCATTTACTTCAACCCTGTATTAATAATATTAATCTTCATCGGGGTACACTGCATGCCACAGCTCTCATCTCAACAAAACTGTAATTTCATCCCCAGCCAGGAATAAATATAGGCTACAGGATTTTACCCCCCCACCCGCTCAAACTGCTCAGTGTTTAAGATCAAAGGGGAGGATTTAGGATGAGACAACAGCACTGCAGTAATGACAGCAGATAGGAAGCCAACCCTTTACATGTATAGATGAGAACCTAAGCCAGCCAATGGCTTCACATCCATACGAATGAACATTAAGAATTTTGTGAAGCAATCAGAACCCGCTTGCATCTTCAGCATTGCACCAATAGGTCTAAAGTGTGAGAAAACTCCGCTCTACATATACTGACATGAACACAATAGCCAATGCCCAAGATCTGCATGAATACATAGCAGACTCACGTGTTTTTCGGCTGACGTGCATGCGTGTGGGCGTGGTTGCCGGGTTCTCGGTGGTGTGCTCATGGGTCCACATTTGCGTTGAGTCGTGCAGGACTGTTGGATTGGAGGGTTTGGGGCTGGAGGTGGACGACGCTGCCAACGTGGAGGTGGTAGCGGCCACGGTGATGTGAGGTGTGCGGGACCCCAAGCGAGTGGTGGTGCTCCTCTGGGTGGCCTGGCTACCGGACGAGCCTCCCCTGCCGGTAGTGGTGCTCACAGAGTGAGTTCCCGATCGAGTCCTGCTCCTCACTACTGCAATGGTAGTGGTGGTGGATGTGGTGGAGGTGATGGTGGAGCTGGGGGTGTGGGTGGCAGCAGCAGTGGTGGTTGTGTCTGAGCCCTTGGGAAAGGCGCTGGGCTTCGAAAGGAAGATGGGGTCTTGCCCGATACCCTTGGCGTTGACCAGGTCTGTGGGAACGTAGTCTCGTACCGAGCCCACCACAATCCACTTCAGCAGCATCAGGCTAAGTCCCAGGCCAATGAATCCGATGAGCAAAGGGACCACACACAGCCAGGTCTGCTGCCGGGGCCACAGGGTGCAAGAGCCACATCGCAGGGGTCCATGTTCTCGGGCGGGGGCCTGATCGCGTCCCCCTGAAGCCCCACCACCTTCCACTTCCTCCAGGATCATTGCACCCGAGGTGGCAATTGCTCCAGAGCTGTCACTCATCCCGTCTGTGGCACAGTGACGGTTAAGCCCAGATCCGGATACAGGGCAGGCATGTGCGACGCAAGGCGGAACATCGGTCTGAATCGGCACGCATCGCAGCAGATTTTGGGGGGGGGGCGGAATATCCAACGACAGAAAAGCTCACCCAGCCTTACACACTCGACACACACACAGCATCAAACATCCGACAACATTAACAAACATATGTGCACACACACACACACACACACCCAACTAGGCACGCACACACACACACACTCCCCACGGACAGGGACGGGATTTGGCAGAGAAACAAGAGAAGGACAATCCTTGGTACAGTTTCAGTCGGCTACGTCCAGGGAAGCAAATTCCCACCACTTCGGATAATATTCGTTAATTGAAAAATGGATGATTATCGGCAGATAATTAAAGTGCCTTGAATGGTGCAGAAGAGAAATAATCCGTCTGCGAGTTGGCTGCCGGCAGCTCCTGTCGCAGCACCTGCATCGCTCGCGTGGAGCCCGACTAATTCCCCATTTCCAGATTCCGCTTTCTAATGCCACGCTCGCCTCCCGACAGAACGCCTCTCTCGCTCCTTTTTGCGCAGCCGGGAAGTCTCAAGATCCCTTGTTTTTTTTTTTCAGGACGCGGCTCTTCTGCGGCTCCTTCCTCTCCCTCACCCTGGCTGAAGCTGAGTCAGCTCGAGGGCTCCTGGAAAGCCTCTTTTTGTTTCTTTCTTGTCCTCTCGGAGAGAGATGGTCCTCAGACTGGACCACGTCCCTTCACTACAGCATCCTCTCCGAGAAAGATTTTTTTTTTTTTAGGGGGTGTCTTGGGCAACAGCCAAGAGTCCCTCCTGTCTTGCACGTCCACTGTACTCCTCCAGAGGAAAGCAGCAG
Organism: Denticeps clupeoides; assembly: GCF_900700375.1. Taxonomy (NCBI): domain Eukaryota; kingdom Metazoa; phylum Chordata; class Actinopteri; order Clupeiformes; family Denticipitidae; genus Denticeps; species Denticeps clupeoides. The sequence continues at coordinate 17,017,734 of NC_041714.1, forward strand.
CAGACAGAAATAAAAAAAAAAAATCTGAGACCAGAGAATCCAGCGGCAACGTCGAGCTGCTGGCAGAGGAGAAAGGATAGGTGGGGGAGCGTATTCAGGGTGTGGATGGAATTACGGATCGGTCCCGTCTCTGGGGTGGGACTAATCCTGTCGTGCCTCTCCCGCTAAGGGCAACAGTTCCCCTGTGCGGCTGGATCAGCGCATCGGCAGTGGTAATGCAGCCGAGAGAGAGAAAATCCTGCTTGCATCCTCCCGCTACATTCCGGCACTGAGAGAAAGAAAGAGAGAGAGAGAGAGAGAGAGAGAGAGAGAGAGAGAGGACAGGAGGGTGTAGAGAGAGAGAGAGCAGGACGCGGAAATGCCAGTGATAAATCACAGAGTGCAGCAGCTCCCGATGTTCTTGGCTTTATGGAGAGTAACCATCCCACGGCTCCTGGATCCTGGGAGTCGTTTGGATTTTGTTTATTCGCTTGTCCGATTGACTGATCCCTTCTGCTCCCCTGGTTAGTTAAAGTCCCATCCGGACTCTCCTCCTCCAGGCAGATTAATCCAGCGCTCCGGTCCTCCGATGGCTGGGAGACAGCCGCTCCGCTCCGCACTGCTGCTGATGCTGCTGCTGCTGATAACGGGAGAGAGAGGGAGAGAAAATGGGAGATGGGATGCTGAGAAAGAGAGGGAGGGAGGGAGGAAAAAGAGGCGGGTCCACACCTGCTCTCTCTACCAGCTCAGGAGAGAGAGAGAGAGAGAGAGAGAGAGAGAGAGAGACCATCCCAGTGTCCGTGCTTGGAACATGGAGGGGGTGAGTGATGAAGCGAACAGGAAGAGCTGAGACCGGATTATATCCGTCAAACAGAAAAATAATTAAATTGCACATTTTTTATTGTAGCAAAAACTGAAAAGACAACCCAACCAGCTGCCTGCATTTCAGCACCACAGTTGCTGTCCCTCATTCTCTTAGTCCCGCCCACACGCTCAAATATGCAGGCAGAAATTAGCAAGGGAGGCTCTGCAGGCAGGAAACAAGAGAGACCTGCTGAAACTCTCCCACACACACACACACACACACACACACACACACAGTTTCTAGACAGATTTTAATAAGTCAGTGAAATTGATTGAGGATGGAAGAAAAATAAGTGTTTTATGGATGAGAAATGTCAGACAGCTGGGTTCCAGACCAAGTCCTAATTATTCCCTGACAGGCACTTCAAAGCTTCACTGGGTGTGTGACGTCTCAATAGTGTCATTGTCCAGCGTGACCTTATCCAGCTCAGAGCATCTCTGTGCTGTGGCTGGTTTAACCAGATAGTGACCTGCATTAGGTTTATTCATTAGCAAAATAAACACAAATCGAAAATGGAGGTGCACCTCACATGTTGCATAATACCTTTATATCTGGTTGCTCAGTTTTCACATTTTAATTTATCCAGATTCATCCAGTGACTCATTTTTTTTTTCCTACTGACCTCCCCCATAAATTGGCCATCTGTTGTTTCTGCTGAAGCGATGCATCAACACTCTCTTCCCTAAATTTCCCAAATCCGATCATTTTCCCTGGGCGCAGCTCCCCCGCGGGCACACGACGCGTTGAAACTGTTTTTCACACACAGCATTTACCACGCCGCGTCCCTGGGTGACTTTAGACAGCAGCCGAGTCCTTGGGACTTTTCTCTCTCCTCCATTTATTTCATGCCGCCTTGTTCCCCCCACCAAGATGGCAGGAGTTTTCTAGGTCAGCTGTGCTGCTGAGACAGAGAATGGGGAGCCCTGAGCCTCAGCAGCTCAAGGTCATTAATGTGTGTCTCTCCTCATTCATAGCCACTTGTTATGAAAGCGGCTCAAACCAAACACGGTTTCAGCGTCATTACAAATCAGACAATGGGCAAAATTATTCTGTATTTGAAATCCGATAAAAGAAATTGACATTATTTATTGAAAATAATACAAAGACAGAAATAGTCTAATTTATAATTGCATTTAATAAATTATACATAATACTTCTAAACTATTTAAAGATTGCATTAAAAGATTGCCCTCAAAATAATCATTCAGAAAAGATCATTTTTATATTTCCTCCATTTAGTCTGCATAGTGCTATTATTATTGTTGTTACTATTACTATGTTTACTACGTTACTATGTTTGTTAGCTCATTATTATCATATATATCATATATATTATATATCAACATGTTGATTATCAGTCGAGACCGAGGGTGGGGCCAGACATAAGGCATATTCAAATAATAATATTTATTTATTATTATTACAAATAATAATATTAATAATAATAATAGATTTCAAATGATAAATATCACCATCATTAGTAATCATCCTCATTATAATATTATGTTTTGTTTAGTTTGCTTTTTCATTTTCTTTTACACATACCAAACTCCAGATCACAGCAGTCTTCCGAAAGGTCCAATATGAGCCCCCCATGTGAACCTGGGCTGGTGTTATCTGCACGTCCTGTACAGATATACAGATTGGTTATTATACAGTCCCGGACAGTATAATAACCAAGTATTGACCTAAATGTTGCTACTGAACACAACAGAACTGCAGCACAGCGGTGGGCGTGGCCCGTGCCGGTTGGGCGGTTCAAACAGCTTCCAGCCTTGCACCCGTTTCTCCTGTTGCTTGTGTTCCTCATCTGACTTGCTTCATTAGCGGTTCAGCTAATCGCTGTCTGATTTAGGACACATCAAGCTGCCGGTTTGAATCAGCGCAACAATTAACCATCAGTACTGAGGGTTCTTCAACTCAGAGCATCTCATGCTAGTACACACACACACACACACACACACATACACCTTTACAGCCTGTCTGAAAAAAACAAACAATCCGAACCTCAGCACTCTGCATCCCACACGCACACACTCTGCAGTCCGGAGGCGACTGAACCGTCAGACTTTTCTTCCTGAACCTCTGGAAAGCCTGCATGTCTCGTGGCGATACACCGGAACACATTGCACAGCCGCTCAAGCAGAAACCTGGCCCCGAACTCAAGCAGCCAGCACTCGCAACCTTCAGCTTCTGAAAGGTCACGTTTAATCATTCGGCAAAAAAAACAACGCAAGCTCTCTCCTGCGTTGGAACCGCTGCCACTGGCCTTGCATTTAAATGCAATAAACCATATTCCAGCGCTTCATCACACCTTGCTCACTTTTCTGCTAATTTGGCAGCTGAGAAACGGGTTCATTTAGTTTTGAATCCCGAAAGACACAACGTTTCAGAAGTTCAGCCATCAGCTGGGTTAAACTTTAAAAATGGGCATTCCGCGCAGGCCAGTTAACCCCAGGGGTTAAATATGATTATGTTCATATAGCACAAAAAAGTGTGGCAGGCGTAAAAAATATGCTGCTGTGCATACAATTTACATTAACGTCCATCTTTAAATGTCAAGGTGGACGCAGAGGACTTTCTAAGGAGAACATTAATGATTTCAGCTCTGCCCTGACCACGCATCAGACGCACTTAATAAAACAGTTGAATGTTTAAAGCGATTTGTGGATCGGTTCATGGTAAATATTTCCTTCTGAGGTAGCTCGTTTAATTACAATGTCAAAATCTAGCTTCAACATTTTGTACGTGTGCTGTTGAAAAATGCATGCTTGAAAAGTTATTTATATAGTTGTTTTTTTCACTGAGGAATACTGAATATTACTTATTCTTGAGTATTGGTGTGAGTCATAGGCAAACAACTTGAAATTTTAATTTTTGGATTTCAGCATCCGTGGATTTTTGAGGTCCAAGAAGGGGGATGGGGGGGGGGGGGGGGGGGGGGGTGTAGGTATTCTGAAACCAGTTGCCTACAGACACAACATTAATATTAATACGGAATTAAATCTGATGCCCAGAGGAATCAATGCCCATATTTTACGATCTTCCTTCCTTCAGCTCCTCCTGTTGACCACATCACAGCTGATCAACTGGTCTGGTCATCCACACGACCGATCCTTACTGATCCAACTGTGCCGAATTTGGCCAGACTTGGGACCAGGCTTGGGAAATAAACTGTCACATGCATCCCTAGTGGCTGGGTTAATCAATCCACAAGCTGAAGTGACAGTAGTTGCTTGCGTTTGGGGATTTATCATCATGCCCTAACTAGATTAAAACGTTTTCAGGAAGATGCCTTCATGCTCCACCTGCAAAAAGGGACTGCAGAATTGTACTATGCAAGCTACCAGAGGCTTTTCAGTTAAATAGATCAAAATGAAAATTATAAACCGATTTTAAAGCAAATAAAAAACCCTGTACCTTTCACAAAATTCTGATTATTTTAGACTTTTCAAGGTGTCCACAAAACAGAGGCATCCGTAGAGCCTCACATCTCCCTGTGCTGATTAGTATTTACATCACATTAATTATAAAGTAATTCGAGAGAAACCATGTAACTTTGCTTTCTCTTGGTTTTACTTTCATCCATTTTTTTTTCTTAAATGTCGGGGAGGCAATTAAAATGTCTGCCACAATCAGCACCACCTCTGCATCTGAAGCAGGACCAGAGGAATGCACAGTTCTTCACATCCAACACCCACAGTTAATCAAGCGCAGCTTCTGTCACTTTTACAGCGAGGTGAAATCATTATTTTCGCTGAGCTCGGAATCATGTTTCCACAATAGAAACCCTGCCTTCAAACTCACCCAAAAAACGTAGCCATCTTAATTAGATTCATGGCAAAAAGGAAGAGGAAATATACTAAATTGCCTATCAGATTTGAATCAGACTGAGATCCAATTTCCCTTTTTGTATCTCCACAAATTATATCGAAAGAGATTTGTAAGCTTTTAGAACTGCAATTCTGCATTCAGTTCAATTATTAATGTTTCAGAGAGGAAGACAGACACAGCAGGGAAGAAAAATGAAGTAAAGTAGTGAGGCATGCATGCACCATAGGAACATTAAAACGTGCGAGCGCTATGTCTTCTCTGAATAAAAGCAAGTTCCCCGTGTGCTCATTTGACCTTGTGACCCTGTGGCAGTAAAGAATAAATCGAAGCAGGAGATCCTTCTCATATGATGCGGCATCTGAGGGTCTGAATGTCCTCCTCAACAAATATGAATCTCAAGCCGATGCAATAAAATATTAAGTGAAATTTTAGGAATTAAGCTAATGATAAGAAGCAGTGCAATTTAAGTAATGAATGCCTAAGACATGATTAGAAAATGTTGTTAGTAAATGAAATTGCTCACAGACTTCAGTCATACTTTTTAAACTTGACAAAAAAACATATATATAGCCGCAATAACCAATATGACCAAAGGGGGACAGGCTTTCACAGAAACCCTTCTCCCCACTTTATATTGAACAGTTCCACTGGTGTTTGCATAACCGTAGACATGTCTTTTTCAAATACATAATTTATGTACATCAAATTTCATGAATTATTTTTTTTTTGCCAGCGTAGACCCTAACTGTCAGTAACAACAGAGGACCTGGCATAGGAACAGGTTTAAACTCGGGCCACAGACATTGGGACGCTAACAGATGCCAAGAGTGAATTGTGCATGAAGTATGGATTGTGTGTAAACTATAGGGCTCAGTATATGGCTCGTGTCATTGTGGTTTGTCCACTTTTAAGACCGGTTGCTAATTCTCCTCCACTCAGTGAAGTTATGATGATAATGTGCAATATATGATGCAAAAAAAAATCTTGAATGTCAATAAAAATTTTGGTTCAGTGGTTAAACAATTTGAATTTAACAAGCAATAAAACAGACCACTATTTCACAGAATAGTACCCCCAAAGTATATTACTGCAAATATTCCAGTTTACTTGTTATACTTTACTTATAGTTTTTTTTAGGTATTTATTTATAGGTTTAGATTTACCTTCTTTGATGATATAGATCATCTGTTAAATGCTAAACAGCAGTATTCAGTAGCAGCTGGTCGTGTGAAATTGGAACTGTATGCAATAAAATAAGATGGAATTACTAGACACTTTCTAGACACTTACCCTGTACAATAAGGTTGAGGATAAAAATATTATATACAGATGCATCATTTAATTACTCTTGAACTCATTGTGATTAACTAGAAATGATGACTAGAAATCAGCCTTTTTAAAATGGAAATAAATCGGAGAAATGAAAAAATGAGTTTTACTGCTAAGCAGTGTCATATAAGAAAACCTTACCAGATATAGCTTTCTAATTGTGAAAATAGTAAGTTTGCCAAGATATGAAGATTTTAAAAATCACTTTAAAATCTCAGACTCTATGAACCGGACAGCCAACTAAATTTCAATACATTGCTGGAGCAGATTTGCAATTTTTTTGCAATCTGAACAGGTTATGGAGACAGATTCTGGCTGGCCGGAGGAACTCTGTTCGTCGAATGCATTAAGAAATCCAGGGAAAGAAATCTAATTCCATATTGGTCTGCTTTGGAAATACTAGCGTCAGGAGGAGGCAATCAGATGATGGTTGTGACGTTTTTTTTTTTTTTCCTGTCCTCTTGGAATTAGTTTGGCAGGACGTTGTTGACAAATGCCGCATGATTAACTGCCATCTGCATGGAATACGAAAAACAACATGATAGTTATCAGCCACTCCCATCACCTTCTGCAGTGAATACCAGATGACTACAGCAGAGGTGAGTGACGATATGTAGTTCATTCAGAGTTTCCTTCATTATGGAAAACAGACAGGAAATGTTACCCACAGTGTGAATGTAAATTACATTACGAGGTTTCAATATTAATCTGTAGAGAGATTTCAAATGTGCTCAAATAATATATCAAATATGCTGTAATATTTGCTTTAACATTGTGGTAAACCATGAACCTCTGTCCAATTAATTTTTGATGGAATATTGCAAAAGGTCATGCTGATGTGTTTTGTGCATGCATGAATGAAGTGTTGTACAATTAAAACAAAATCCCATGAAACTATTTAAGAGATTAGGAGCACTTCTAGTTATATGTTTTCCATTCATTATGAATGTTAAATCTCTCTTCATTACTTTAATTGGTCAGTATTTTATGTAATGCTACTATTAATATCACTCAAGTTTAATGAGTTCTCCATGTGGCATTCAAGCACAATGTTGCAATGATGCCCTGTCACACAGTACACTGCAAAGCTGAATTTGCCAATGCTGACACCATGACACTGTAAAACTCCCAATGATGGACCACGGATTTATTCACTTAAAAAAAGTTCAACAAAGACCAATGAAGCTGTCCTGTAGAGGTGGATGACAATCAGAAGTGTATGAGCAGAAGCATTCAGCAGTTTAGCTCGTGGCCTATTGTCAGCCCTGCAGGGTGAGGTCAGCAGCCATTGCATGTATGGATGTGGTTTCTTTTTCTATACCTGTATAACAGAGAGCGATAGAGAGAGAGACAAGAGGGGGAAAACATCTTTTGGTGTAATAATAATGAATGCCGTAGCAGGCACCCACAACACAGCGTCATGGCAACACGCAGTGCCAACAACTCGCAACGGCAGTTTTATTAAGAGTCGCTCATTATCAGCTCATTATTATGCATGAATATAATGTAAAACCGGGTCCTAGACAGGTACTCATAAACTCATGTTTCACTAAGAGCTACTCTACACCATGCCGCACTGATCACACAAGAGCACTGTTGCCAATGCATCAAGGTGTGGAGGACGAGTGAATACAACAACTTACCTAAGCTATTAAATATATGAGAACAGGTTTCCTAATGAAACCATTCATTTGGTGGATCGCCAGTGGCAGCCCAGAGTAATGAACATCTTTTCTTACTCAGCAGAATATGCTGAGGCTCGGTTTTGCTATGAAGAATTTCCGTAAATACTGACATTCTGTGAGAGAGTAACACCCTTTACTTACTATCTATTTACTATATTAACAAAGTGTAATATTAACAATGTAACAATTAAATATATGCTTTAATTCTGCATGAACACGTCAATTCCAAGGAAATGCTGGACACTCGTACCAGTGTAGGAGGGAGCACTGCCCACTGAGGATCCTGGCACCAGCTGAGGCAGCTCAGCCATGCCCACTCTTGTGGCCAGCTCAGTGTTTTCACAGACGTGTTCCCAAAGTAACAGGAACAGAAGTTAGAAGGTGAAGCCAATGACAGAATTTGTGTCCAGAAATAGTCTTGAGATCATAGCAGAAACTGAGTCTTAATTAAACAGTGCCTGCTAACATGCTAAAGAGTGAACAAGTACACATGCTGGTGTGTTCCCTGTTGCACAATCCCAGATGTTCCAAAATGAGACAGATAAATAAGCAGTGAGTTCAACATGCATCACGGTGGTTTTACCTATCAATGTTGAATACTTATAAGCCTTCTTAATATGGTTAAAAATTTGTTTAGGCTGTAACCTGATAAACGTAAAAAAATCTTGAAGTGTAAGGTACTTTCCCATTGTCAAATCACAAAAAATGCATCAATGCAAGTTTAGTAAGCATTAATGCTTGTTGATATATGGACCCTTTTAGCATATCACAAGAGCCAGCTGGCACCTGAAGTGAAAGTGAAGTGATTGTCATTGTGAAACACAGCACACCACACAACAACGAAATGTTTTCTATGCATTTAACCATCACTCTTGGTGAGCAGTGGGCAGCAATGAAAGTTACCCGGGGAGCAGTGTGTGGTGACGGTACTTTGCTCAGTGGCAGCTCGGGATTTGAACCTTCTGATTAGAGGCAACCACTGCCCTGATTAACGGTCTTGATCACCCAAGCCTAATGAGCAGAGACTGTGATTGATCAGGACCCTTTATCAGTGTGCCTGCAGGAAACACAGGTTGTCCTGCATTGCTAATATTCATAGTGACTGTGTTACCGGATTTTGTTTTTGTTTGTGGCCATCGAGCCATTTCTGTTCATTTTATGTTCAATCTGTTCTACTGCTGAAAAAGGGCTTGAGGGTAGTGTGGGAAAGCTCCTTTTCCTACCAATAGAAAATTGGATATGATTTTCAGTCTTGTTTAAGAAAAAAAAAAAGATTCCTATCTCTTGTTGACAGGCAGATCATACTCTAATCATATTGTGAGGCCAGTGAAGAAGCTACAACTTTTAAGTCAAAAGGTATTTGAGATAGGACAGTGGTGGGAAATTTCCTTTTTGGGGAGCTGCAATAAAGGAAGTCAACTGAATTGATTTTCCAAGTTTATTTACCATGGCCATGGGGGGAACTCGCAAAAAGAACTCCCAACTCCCTGATAGCAGTTCACAGCTTTTATACCATGGGACATACAATGTCGAAACACAAGCTCACCCCAGATGGCACCCATCAAGGCACCCTTTTATCAGCGCATGTTCCACTTTTGCATCAACAGGGTCAGGCATAAGATACACAGTTGTCTTCTAATTATTTAATGACCAAAGGTTGTGGTCAAATAACACGTGAGAAGTTCAGGTCATACAGTTTTCCTCCACAGGACCTCAGTGTGCAAATCTCCAAACCTTCAGGCCAGCTAAGAACATGCAGTATGAACCAGGTTTTCTGTGTGTTCAATAGCAACTTGGTTTGAAACTTCCCAAACCATACAAAATAGCCATTTCCTGTGTGATGCTTCCTGCTGGATTGACCATTTCCTGAAGATAAAACAGTGTAAATATTTAAGACACAAAATCCCTGTGCTGTAGATCCAGAAACGCACTTGTGAGACATTTGAAATGCTTCAGTTTCTGCCCTTCCGCTATGAACGTCCTCAGCCCAGTTTCCTAACAGCTATTACATAAGCAAAACATGGAGGTAGGCCATATCCCATCAACAGCAGCAGTCCCAATTTTGAAAAATATGAGCGTATGTCTGCATTTCCATCTTCTTGGCACTGAATTCTGCTTCCCTGTTGTTGGAGTAAACTACAATACTATTAAACACAACTGTACTCGCCCCTTTTGATCATTTGAAAGTGTTTAGTTTTGTTATATGTATGTGTGTATATATAAACACACACACACACACACACACACACACACACACACACGTGTGCACAGAAAAGCAAGAATGTTGAAATGCCAGTCTTCGCTTGATACACTGATCTGCATAGAACTAGAATGCATTAAAAATCTGTCTATGACTTCAATGGTGTGTTTTTTTTTTAACAGAAAGAAACAGAACAATACAATTAATTAGCATTTTCATTAATTAAATAAATATGTGATCCCCCTATCAATCAGCAAGATTTCTGGCTCCAAGTTGTTTATACAGGTAAGGAGCTGACATTGGGAGCATCTCAACTCATTTGTGACTGTTGGATAAAAATCATTGCAAATCATTGTGTATCTTTTGATGCTTTATGCCTTGTTCTATATGTTCAATGTCTCCACTTCTTATGTTAAATTTTTACTTTGACAAAATATATTCTTTGTATTATGATGTGTTTTGTCTACGCATCAGGAGAAGATAAGACGTCCAGAACAGAAGAGAACATTCCGTTCTTTTGTTGCATCAGAAGAGATAACAGAACTCCTATAAAAAGAGTCTTTTTGCTAGAGAGGCTCTTGAATGTATTTGTGTGTGCAATAAAACTTCTGTACTGTTATTATCCATAAATGGAAATACCTGACAAACTTTGCAGCATGGGACAAGCTTGTTGACCTACACAAGGCTTGAATGGGCTACAAGACCATCCCCAAGCAGCTAGGTGAGAAGTTGACAACAGTTGTTGTGATTATTCGCAAATTGAATAATTACCAATTTCCCTCAGTCTAGAGCTCAGTGCAAGATCTCACCTTGTAGTGTTTCAATTAAAATGAAGACTGTGTGAAACCATCTTGTAACTACTCAGGACGAGCTTCTCAATGATGTCAGGGTAGCTGAGACCATAGACACCAAGAAAACAGATTGTAACATACTAAGCCATGAAGGGCCTGCTCAAGAAAGCACGTGTACAGGTTTGCTACTGAACATCTAAATGATTCAGAGGAGGACTGGGTGAACGTGTTGTGGTCACATGAGAACATTGAGCTTTTGGCACCAACTCAACTCACTGTGTTTGGAAGAGGAGGAATGCTGCCTATGACTCCAAGAACAATATCACCACTGTCAAACATAAAGGTGGAAACATTATACTTTGGGGGTGTTTTTCTGCCAACTGCACCGGAAAACTGTATCGCATCAAAGGGAGGATAGATGGGGCAAGATAGATGTACCATCAAATCTTGGGTGAGAACTTCCTTCCCTCAGCCAGGGCATTAAAAACAGGATGTGGATGGTTATTTCAGCATGACAATCTAAGGCACATGACCAAGACAAGTAAGGATTGGCTCAAGAAGAAGCCTGTTAAGGTCTTGGAGTGACCTTCAGACCCTGGGGCAGTGGTGGTCTAGTAGGTAATGAAACGGAAGATTGCCTGTTCGGATCCCGAACCGCCAAGGTGCCACTGAGGTGCCACTGAGCAAAGGACCGTCCCCACACACTGCTCCCTGGGCGCCTGTCATGGCTGCCCACTGCTCACCAAGGGTGACGGTTAAAAGCGGAGGACACATTCCGTTGTGTCACCGTGTGTTGTGCTGTGTTACCCAATGACAATAACTTCACTTTCACTGCACTTGATCCCATAAAAAACTGTAGAGTTAGCTGAAGGTTCGACTTGCCAAACATCAGCCACAATTCATGAATGACTTGAAGAGGAGTTGCCAAGAGGAGTTGGACAAAATCACCACTGATGTACAAAGCTTGTGGCCAACTATACAAGAATGTCTGTGATTGCAAACAAGTACTATGTTTGGCAAGGGGATCAAAGGGGATCATACTTATAAATTAATTAGCATTTTCATTAATGAAATAGCTGTTTTGAAATGCATTTTTTGTTATTCATCTGTTATTTGTTATTGTCTCTTACTGTTCAGATAAACACGTTCTTTAACTTATAGCCTGAACATTTCTTTGCAAACTTACAAAATCAAGAGGGGTTCAAATATTTTTTTCTTGGCCATGCTTAGACATTCATATTGTGAACCCTTTATCTCGCAGACATTTTTTGTATTTCTACATCACAAATATAAAACATGTTCAGTATTTTTTTTATGTTGATTGTTGTCAGTGTTGTCAAGGATCCAACAACGTTATCAACCAGTCATCTATTTGCCTGGTGGACCAACCTATACCCAGCATAAGAAAATGCATTATGAATGTGCTTTTTTTAGTCATGTCTAGTTTGTGTATTACAAAACTAATCTGCTGCTTTGGACATAATAACAACTACTATACTTCGACTTTATAGTCAGCTACTAAAAAATCAATATATACTGCACACAAATTTCATCGTAAATTACTAGAACTGCTGCTATTACTGTATGCAATTATGTGTTATTTCTTTGTATTAATTCAAGCTGTAACTGCAGGGCTACTAAAGTGTAGCCATTTTGAATTGCATGTGTGATTATCTAGACATACTGTCATCATCAAATTATTGTTCTAATCTGTTTCCCTGTACTTGTTCACATTCTTTTTCTGCTACAAGATGATTGCTCAAATGACATCCAATCGAAAGTGGCCAATATCTAATTTTATGCACATAAAGGGATAAAAGGAAATATAATGTGAAATGTATGTAATTGGTGTATAGCATGCAACATCAACAGCAGTTATTGCCCAAACCCAAGAAGCAACACGTGACGGATTGATTTTCACACTCAAACCTCCTTTCTAAAACTCCAAAATCACAGCATCAAAGATAATATGTCATTACTGGACCCTCAATATCATAATTACATCAGCAGTACAGATGTTATTTATCGATCTCCCTATCTTAGCCCTTTTTCTTATTCAGTCAGGACCATGGCTACACCACTGGGCTCATGGGTTCAGTTTATGGCACCATGAATCATGACAGCCAAGCATCATTGAAAAAACATTACAGCCCTCTTAAGCTTATCCTGCATGAATAGGAGACGTGGTCAGCTTAAATATTTCTGCCAGTGTTAAAAAAAATCTAATCGAATACATCCCAACAGCACCATGCAAAACAGTGGGGCTTGTACCAGCTCAGTCTGACCCACTCTGGTGGCAAGCTTTAGTGCTTTAAATTTATTTAAAATCCAGGAGGGAACGGAAAAAGTGCTAATTGTGTAGTATTTTGCCAGTGCATCACATATGCAACCTCAGCTGACTACTGCATGGACAAGGGCATAGAGGACATATGGAATTGGAGGAGAAAGGCAGAAGATGGGATGCTGCCTGGCATCTATCCATGTGATGACCTCTTCAACGGCCTGTTAAATCAGAAGTACTTAACAATCTCAAATTTAGCATTGTGAAAGTATGTATCCGTAATTAGTATTAGTTCCACCTCAAGTCATTACATGTGTAGAAAGAAGTATACAAGTGCTGAATTTAATCCCAATCTGATGTTTCCTGGCATGAAAGAGGCATGGCACAATAGAGTTTACAAGAATGAACAGTTTCTAATTTATTAACACCAGTAAGTTACTATTGCAGTTACATGTGAATATATTTTTTAAAAAGTTGTTACAAAAGATGGTACAGAAAAAAAACAAAATAAAATAAAGGAGAAAGGGATAAAGGGATAGAGTAAGAGAGAGAGAAAAAAGCAGTGAACCAGGCATCAGCCGCCTGGACCAGATGAAACAAGGAGAGAGCGGAAAGCTGGGGGTGGAGGGAAACCCCCCAGCCCCCGGTGGAGGGGGTAAAGAGAAGAGACTCAGCCCACAAGAGAAAATTCTTTTATTCATTTGACTCCCAAAAAGTTCCCACAGACCAATTAGCCTTGTCTCTCTCTTCATGACACCTCAAGCTATTTGCTGGATTTTGACACCTCTTGTTTTGGGGGGTGTCACAGCTTGACCAAGATACATGTGAGGGACCTTCACGCAGGACAAAAGGACGAAATGCCATTGACCTGGGAATTCCCATCTTACACATGACACGCTGAGCCGTATATGTACACTGTACAAAATGAAAATATAGAAAACCAGAGAGTGTTGTAGGCAGGACGAATAAGAGGAATTTGGATTTGCATGCAGTTATATAGAATTAGAATGATACAAATGTCTTTTTCCCCCACGTGTACATCCTGACCAACATGACCAACTTTCCAAACACAGAAAATGCCTTTAAGTGTGCAACATTAACGACGCATTTCCCTATGGGCGAGGTGGTCTGCTGTGCTGAGGTGTGGGCAGACCGATCTGAAGGAAAGCATGAAGCGGCTCTCTCCATGCTGATTGGCAGTGTGTCCGGGGGCGAATACAGAACAGTAATGCCACCCTCACCCCGCCATGTCAATCACACGGACGGCTCCCGAAAATAGCCTCCCTCTGCACGGAAGCCAACCTGGCATCATAAATCCTGGCGGAGTAAAAACGGTGACAAGCTGTTTGTGAAAAGGTGGGCGGGCATGGGAAGGCAAGGAAATGTACTGTCCGGTTTGTTGTTTTATTCATTTACTTTTTACTCTCGTTTTTTTTTTATTGTTGTTGTTGTTTTTTTCACCGCTGAGCAGTCATTTCTTAAGGTCACGCCATCCACTTTCCACATCTGGTTTCCACAAGGAACAGCTAGTAAACAGGGGCATGGAACATAAACATGGAAAGCATAGAATGAGACTCGAATGACCGCAGCGCTGGGGCTTTGCAGAAGCTCCTATAGCGCATGGCTTTTAAATGTGCCCCTTGCTTCCGGCTCCCACGCAGGACGCTTGTGACATCTGCAGATCAGCGAAGTGGAGAACAAACACGTGCGGCAGAGACCACATTACCTTGGCCTTTCCTTCTTTCGAAGCACGTGCTGACCAGGAGGCTCATAAAACTCCATAAAAAGCCAGAAGAGCATCGCTGATTCATCTCTGAAAAGAAAATCTGCCGAGTTTACCTGGCTTTACCACTCTGCGCTACAAAAAAGTAGAAAAAGCCCTAATAAAATTCAATTCTCAGCCTGGAAGGCTATTGGACACTTTGGAATGAATCTACATGGGCTTGGAGAGGACTCGCCCTCCACAGCGCAGTGATTATTTATTCAGCCGCTCATTGCTTTGAACAGTGAAGAAATCTTTCTTCCCATTTCACCTGCACTGATCCTCTCAGCTTATCTCCCAGCAGTGGGTGATTGGGGGGAAACGGCTGAGGGACTGGCACCAGAACAACAGCTGAAACTCGGTCTTTGAAGCGGTAAAGGCGGCAGGATGTTCTTTCTCTGTGGCTTCATGTGGATGGCAACTCACATTCAGACAACTGTGCACCGACACAGACACAAAAAGCCATTTTAGTCAGCCAGTGTTGCAGCCACTTCAGACTAATCTTCTTATTTTCTTGCTTTTTAATAGGGGGGCAAAAGTTTATATCCTTTTGGAATCATTATAAAAATGAATACAATCATAAAAAATATTTTTCTACACAAAAAAATGGTTTCCTATACAAGGTTTCTGTCTTGCTTTCTCTCTCTTGTCACAATCCTCTCAGTTGGTTTCCTTTAATCCCTTTTTTTCTCAGAAGAGCTCATCCAGGGTCCATACTCCCATGAATTGGACTAAGTGGATAGGCAATCATATTATACCTAACAAATACTTTCTGATGCAAAAAAATAGAAACTTAACAGTATGCCTGGACCGGATCCCGGACCGGAGTAACCCCATTTCGGACCGGATCGTGACATATATTTTTCTTTTTAAACAGTAAGTAATGATATGTTGCAGCAATTTTACTAACTAATGAAGGTAAAACCACTGAACATTGAGTCAATTTTAATGTCATAAATAATACGTTTTGTTCTATATTTGCTCATATCTCTAGATACCAGATTTATAAAAAATATCAGGCTTATAAAAGGCTTATAAAAGAAGCAAAGGGTTGATTCTATTTTATGGGACAAAACAAGGTAGATAGTAGAACCGATTTTTAGTTTCAACCTTTTTTAAAACTAGTACAATTGTCAAAAGTAACTGTTTCCAAGCACACTGGAGAAAATCTCCATCATCTCTAAGTGTAGTCTACTACAAATCTTTTGCACGAATTGCTTTTCATGCATTTTTTTTCCACATTCACATTTTTTGCAGACTGTGCAGTATATGAAAAAGCTACATTAACACAGCCTCGTGAGGAGGAAATCAAAAACATTCAAGTCAAGCATGACCAAAGACAGACTGCTCTCCAACGAACCTGCCCAAAACATTCAGCATTAAAGAAGACAAGCTTAACCTCTTCACTGGCCTTAAAGGTGGTGCGGTTGTAAAAATATTTGTCAAGTTTAAGAAGCCGACACCACCTCGGTTTCACAGATAACACCACAGTGATATCCTTGGAGGATATCACTTAAGCCGCTGACTCAGATTATTCCCCATGCCTTCCCCTTTGGCTCTGCACAAAGCGTCTCAAGAAATCACTGAGATTTGGGAGCAAAATGCTTGGAATGAATTGAGCACTGGCAGTTCCCGGGGTAAAATGGTGCTTCATCAGCTCCCGTGACGCATTGATACACTCTGAAAGAAAAAAAATAAATTCGAGCCACTAGGATCTTTCAAGTAGGATTGAGAAAAAAAGATACAGAAAGAGGTGTTGTAACTTAATGAGAAAAACATAATGAGATACTGGTTGATTTCATTGCTGACTCCCAGTTGAGAACTTGAGGAAAGAAAAGAAAAATGAGCATTGGTGGACTGATATTGGATTCCTCGATATTGATTCCTTTCACAAGCGAGAAACAGATAATAAAAGCAAGAACAAACATGTTATTCAATCAGAATGGCTTTGTTGGGCACATTATAGTTACTTCTTTAAAATATATTTAAAAAGCAGTATAAAGGTAACTAGTTACCAGGGAAAGTTAGAAGTGCTAACAGTGCATGGCGTGGAGCTTCATCGAGTTTGAATTACTAGTTACTGGCATGGATAAAAACTTAGTTCCAGGGCATAATGTACATGTATGTCATGATCCGGTCTGGCAGTGGTTGCAATGATCACAACAATGTATGTGAACATGCATGAGTTTTCTGTTATGCTGATTGAATAAGTGCTCACACCCTTCATCCTTTCAAACAGCCTCTATCAAACTGCACAGCAAGGCAAAAAAAAAATGATTTTGAATCTCAGACCCTGCACTTTTTATTACCCTGAAGTTGCCTGAAATCCCCGAATGCATTAGCAAACATGAGATGCACCACATAAGGCATAAGAAAAAAAACACACATAGGCCACAGGACATTTTATTCACATTTTTGAACATTTGCATTGTGATTAGCAGGAGAGAGGAAGCCCACGAACAAAGTTGCTCAGTCAACGTCTCAAGCTCTCATGACACAAACATTTGTACACAGTATGTATGCTGTATACTATTGGATTTAAAATGGTGGGCGTGCGCACACACGCATGTACGTACGTCTCAGCCCCGGGTCACGTCGTGTCTCAGTGCCGTTTTCCCAGTGACCCCTCTCTCCCCAACTTCATTTATCTATTATTTAACACACCCGTGATGTTCCCAAAGCCTCTCCTCTGTGAGATGAATTATGCATCCTGTGAAAAGGGTGTACCTCACTGCAACGCTCGCTGTGCTGTGAGGGGGTGGGTGGTCATGTCGGCCAACATTCAGCACTTTTGAAGCAGGAAGGATTTCCCCTAACGGGACATGCGAGTGTGTGTGCTTTCATTACCGAGCACAAGCACAATGCAACTCCGCCCAATGGACTCGTGTGGTGATGTCACCTTCAGGGTCACACTACAATTTCTTTATATTAAATCTGCCAGCACCTGTCTTATACATGGAATTTTCATAGCTCGTTAAGACATATTCCTGCATATAATATCCTGTACACTGTTTTTGAAATATTTATGTACTGATCAGCCAAGAAGAATTAAACAAAACATATCTGTGTTAACAAAGTTAAAATAAATGAACACGTCACATATTTATAAATTAATCGCTATGATTAACACGTTAACTCTGACAGGCCTTAAATGTAACCATTATAAAAACATTATTCCAAGAAGAAAAAAAAGAAAACTACAGGTCTGGTTAATAAAACATTCAGTGACGAATCTCCATGGCATTTCAGATATTTCAGAGTGTAGATTGTGTTGAATTCTGTGGCCGTGTCCCAGTTCGCTTGATTAACACTCCATACACCCATTCCATGGCTTTGTTCCATGTCGTTGCTGAATAATAGAAGGGAGCTGTCTGTGGTGCTGATTTGTGGGGTTCTGAAGAATGCAAACTTGTCCAGAAGACATGGACCGCAGCGGCAATTTTTGCTTTGTGCCAGTTATATCTCCAAATATTTCAAACTCACTGTACAAAGGGCCACTGATTTCTCTGTCCATTTACTGTTTTATTTATCAAGATTATTCTTTCTCTTTTTTTTTAAATTATTATTCCCTCTATTTATTTTGAAGGAAATGCATTGATACAGAATGTATTTCCTTTACTGTATACTGTATAGTGGAAATTCAACACATAGTAAAATTCATGACCCTGGGTATGATTAAATAATTTTTTGTGGAATAAGAGTCATCTTTTAACTATTTTTTCCAAACTTGTGTCCAACAACATGGCCACGTTAACCGTCGACAAGTTACATGCATGAAAAGCAGATGGTCAGCAGATGGGAAGAGTTCCACAGAGATGGCGAGGAAAGCATTTTATCTTCACGGGGGTCACGGTCCACACCCAGCGCAGGCCACGCAGAGTTGACAAGTCATTCACATGCACATGCAAATTTTGTCCATATGATCTCAACTCGCACAGAATAATTAGAAATGGTTACAACCACTTCGCCAGCACATTTATGAAGATTAAACAAGAACGCAAAGGCACACGCCCTTTTGTGTGACCGCTCTGTGTGTTTACCTTAAAACCATCATTATGATGAAGGCCTCTGTGCTCCTCGCTGCCTCCTTGATAGCTTATCACGGCTGAGAGGGTGAGGGAGGCAGGTCAAGAGCGAGGTAGAAAGGGAGAGAGAGAGAGAGAGAGAGAGAGAGAGAGAGAGAGAGAGAGACTGGAGCTGAGCCTTGGGCAAGCGTGACCTCAACGATTGGCCTGCTCACTTCCCGAGGGAGAGGAGAAGATGTCAGACCCATTTCTCTCACATAAATGAGCACACTCGCATGTGCAAGCACACACACACACACACACACACACACACACACACAGAAAATTGTCATCTCTTAAGATACTGGCCTCTCCATCGTGATCGATACAATGCTGAATGCAAAGAAACACAAAGCTCACACACTCTCTGCCACACAGACGCAGAGCCATAAAAACAAGGGATATGTGCGATACAAACTTTTTGTCAATCTGTGTACAAAGAAATGTACATAAAAATATAGCATCAAAAGTCTTACAAAAAAAAAAAAAAAAACCAGATTCCTCTTCCAGGCTGAATGCTGTATGGACAGTTTGTGTTTCTTCCATCACTGTCCCAGAACAAACTGCAGTTTGCACTACAGAAGGAAGTCGGTGAGACAGTGTAGGCCGTTTTACTGAGCGATCAAAGCTACTAAAAACTCGTATCCTTCCATCACCACGCTCCACTCATGTACAGTATGAATCATGAAAAACAGGCATGAAATTCCAGTAACGAAACCTGACAGGAATCCGTAGATTCATACATGGAAAAAAGAATTGTGGGCATTCGCGTGAGCCAAGCGGAGAGGCGGGGGCCAGGCGGTGACGTGCGTCTGAGGTCGGCCTTCACTTGGCCCCGACAGCGATACTGTGGCTGGGACCGTGAGGAATTGGGGTGGCAGCCCTTTAGCCGGCTGGTCTGTCAGCCGTGGGGCCTGGCAGGAGGGACCCCACTGCACTCCCAGAGGTTAAATCAGGGTTAACGTCATCTCCTGGGCGTACGCACTTCACTTTTCCTGCCATGCCCCATGAGTTTGGAGGGGTTCCCATAGAGCACAGTGATTAATAACAGCCAATGAAGTGACTTCAGCCACCATGAGCTAAGTTTCAGTCATCTCTATGTATGAGTGATTCAAATTGATTAAGATCCATTTCTTCATCAAAGGCAAAAACTTAACCTAAATGGCTTGAAATAAAATATGTCTTTGTGAAAATGACATTATGCTTAAAATTAAACTCATTTTTTATAATATTTAATTTTTCTTTTCTGTCCCGAGTCACCACTGTAGTTCTAGTAATGCTTAATAAATAAATAGTTACTTTATTTTTACTTTTACCTTAAATGTAATTTCCACACACTGAACATGATTTCCTGTGTGTGTGTGTGTGTGTGTGTGTGTGTCAGTCACAAGTCCCGGAGCCCATCCCAGGTGCCCAACAAGTAGACAAGGCAGTCCCCATTCTGGGTGTTAATATCATGGGTCAGTCCCATTAATGATATCATTGCCACATTTCACAGATCATGAATGAGCCATTTTCATCTTGATCTCCTTCTTGACTCACATCACCAATTTTTCCCGCTCATGTAGATTCCTTCTCTACAATATCAGACATATCTGTCAACACAGGACACCCAGATACCTGTTCAGTCCTTAGTAATCTCACGACTGGATTACTGTAACTCCCTTCTAGCTGGTCTACCTCTATGTGCCATCCGACCTCTACAACTAATACAGAACGCAGCAGCACGACTGATCTTCAACCTTCTTACATTCTCCCACACCACCCCACTGCTACGTTCCCTCCACTGGCTCCTAGTAGCTGCATGAATCAGATTAAAAAAAGTGATGCTGGCCTACAAACCCAAACATGGAGTAGCACCATCCTACCTCACAGCCCTTATTACACCTCGCACTGCACCTCGTATACTCCGAGCCTCCAGTACTGCTCGCCTGGTCCCTCCATCTCTGAAGGTAAAAGGAAGACACTCATCTAGACTCTTCTCCATCTTGGCCCCTCTGTGGTGGAATGAACTTCCCCTTGAGGTCAGAACAGCACAGTCACTAAGCACTTTCAAACGGCAGCTCAAGAACTTCCTTTAGAGAATATTAAGATTAATTTGTAACCTTCTTATTGTCTGACTTATGTATAGAAACTACAACAGAGTGAATTAAACGATTGTATTCATAGTTGGGGTCCTAGTGAACCAGAATTGATCACTTCATTGATGGGAACATGGAAGCATGTTGTAAGTCGCTCTGGATAAGGGCGTCTGCCAAATGCCTTAAATGTAAATGTAAATGTGACAAAAACAGGTTGCAAATTTTTATTCTCAGTACATGGTTGATTTATCATTCCCACAGGGCAGGTTGCTCACTGCCGTTCTATTCTATTTGGAACAGAGGTTCAAAGCAATAGGCCAGTCTGACTTCGTGTGTGTGTGTGAGAGAGAGAGAGAGAGAGAGTGCCTCAGTGTGATCTCATAGCTATTTCCATTTCAAACAGATCCCTGTAGGGAATGAAACATCCTACAGCAGAGACACATGGCACAATTAAAACACTAGAGTCATGTCTGATGCCTGGAAGCCACAGTTTAACCACAGCTGAGCGTAGCCTTAAAAACATGAGGAGAAATGAAAGGATGTACAAAAAAATGGAGTGGCATTTTTTTATGTTAATATACACAAAAAAGAAAAGCTGCAGGGAGGAGCCAGATAATGCTGCAGTTTTGCTGCTCGACTCCATGCCTGTGAACTCCATTGTTGCAATGGATGGGTGCATTCAGGGTGGCACGAAAGCCCAGTCGAGATTCCACAGTTGCCATGCCACTGCATTGCTCTGCAAGAACCGTCCAAGGACCTCATCTGCGTTTGTTCAGGGCATTCTATGGGTTCTGTGAATTTGGATGCCATCCTAGACCCACACAGACGCTGAATGCACAATAACATCTCAAATTGTCTGCTACTTTTTTGTGCAATTAAATGAAGTCTGCTTTCTCAAACACACAAGGATTTGAAGGCAACACAATGGGAACTGCTTTGAATTAAATGTGTTCCATCTCTTTAGGACACGCACAATAAAAAAAAGGTCACATTTTGCCCAGAAGATGAGGCTGAAATAGATTAGTCAGTTACAAGAACCAGGGTTGAGCTCTATTCAAAGTGACAAAGCACTGATTGCTATGGCACATTTTTATTCTTTACCACTTACCACATAAATTTGTTCCTGTGCTTTTTGCCTATCAATACTGGCTTCAGCAAGGACACCATTTAAACCATTCTGACCAGATGCAGAACAGCCTGGAACCCGCCAGATGGTCATGTGTACAGGAGAGCCCATCACTCGTACATTTTTCACCTGTCCGACATATTTACCTCCCGCTGTGTCTGCAGGGCCACTAGCATGGTGGCTGACCTTAATAATCCCTCCTATGGGCTGTCCATCGCATACCATCTGGAAGGTGCCTCAGCATCAAGATAAACTCCAGCTCCTGATCCCCATGCTGCTCGCACCCTTACTGGACCCCATTGTTTTCACCCTGCTCTGTCAGCAGGGTCTAAAATAAGCCTTTTGGTATGGCTGGTGAACTGAAAAAAAATCTCCTGGTAAAATTCAGTTCCCTTAAAATGATGCAATGGTGTACAGAACAGGCCAATTTTTTGACACACCTTCTCATTCAATGTGTTTTCTTTATTTTCATGACCATTTAGACGTTTGATGCCTTCAGTGAGAATCTACCAAACTATGAATGAACACATGTGGAGTTATGTACTTAACAAGAAGTGGAGACCTGGACTCCATAGTCACCGGACCTAACCCTAACCCAATCGAGATGGTTTGGGGTGAGCTGGACCGCAGAGTGAAGGCAAAGGGGCCAACAAGTGCTAAACACCCCGGGGAACTCCTTCAAGACTGTTGGAAAACCATTTCAGGTGACGACCTCTTGAAGCTCATCGAGAGAAGAGTGTTCAAAGCAGTAACCAGAGCAAAGGAACTAGAATATAAAACATTTTTTCAGTTATTTCACCTTTTTTTGTTAAGTACATAACTCCACATGTGTTCATTCATAGATTTGATGCCTTCAGTGAGAATCTACCGATATAAATGGTCATGAAAATAAAGAAAACACATTGAATGAGAAGGTGTGTCCAACCTTTTGGCCTGTAGTCTATATCATCCTATTAAAAATGTTCTATTTCAGCAGATGTTTCAACGAAATGTGGACAATTAAACTATTTTTTTGTTCAATACAAAGTTCACATTTAAGTTACTCTCACAATTAAATTTATAAAGCCTCTTTTTTATTGTCATTATTCCAAATAATGGTTTTTACTATTC
Organism: Denticeps clupeoides; assembly: GCF_900700375.1. Taxonomy (NCBI): domain Eukaryota; kingdom Metazoa; phylum Chordata; class Actinopteri; order Clupeiformes; family Denticipitidae; genus Denticeps; species Denticeps clupeoides. Next base: position 17,040,841 of record NC_041714.1, read on the forward strand.
ATTTGTACGTGATGTACGTAGTTTTTCTTTTGTTTTGATGTTGTTCTGATGATTCAAATGGAGTATGTTGGATTTGACCAGATTCAACATGACTAAGAATTCATGAAAACATTATTGATATATTAATTCCCAGCATGCACTGTGACTATTCATACATTATAAATGCATCTTTAGGACAGAGGAAAAGGCTAAAGTGCCATTTTTTCCCACCAGATTGCATGTATGTAGGTGTATGTATGTAGGAGACAGACAGTGCGGTATGTTCATGTGTGGGCATGTTGCATCGTTGAATTTTTCAATAAAAATGTTGATGCAGAAACATAAGAGTGAGGAAATGTGACCTTGCAGGCTTGTATATTACATTTGAGAAACAACAACTGTGCGTTACGGGAATAACAAAGAGCATTTCATCAACCGGACTGGTTCAGAAAAATATGGCGTCTTCCATGACTGCTTTTAATCAGGCATTACACTGTGTATTTTTTCGTGAGAAACTCTCCTGTGACAACACCCTTGGGATCTCCATGGATGAATGCTCCAGTCCCGGCCATTTGAAGTGGGAAGAAAATTAATTACTTGACTCCGTTGGTGAGAGGAAGGTGAGAAGAGCAGTGGTGCGATGGTAAACAAGGTGCGAACGGAGGCAAACTGAGGCAGGAGAAATCTTGGCCCATGATGTATCATGGAAGGCAAAAGAAGTCTGGATCTGCACCGCGATGCGATGGAAGAAACACGTTGTCATGACAACACCGGGTTCAAAGCCGACTCAAGTCTGTTGCACAAGTCAAGGAACATTGCCTGTTCCCGTACCTAATGCTAGCAGCAATGCTGCATGTTTTCAAGACAAATTCCACAGTCGGGGAAGCTTGCTCCAACTCTCTCTCCACGTGTGTTGACCAAGTCCTGAGCTAAAGTGAGGACGCACGCTGGGATTAAAAACACACTGGAAGCACGGCCTCATTAACTCATCTTGTCGAGGTTTCGACAGACTTGGCCCTCCTGCTGGAGCTGCTATTTGACGACCGGGGGCTGTTGAGTGGTTGAAACCTCCTTGCCAATGCGCAAGATGGATATTAATGGGGTAAAGTTCCACTCTTTGCGTGAAACTCAGCGGGGAGGATGAAGGGAACAGAGTTTATCTTAGTAAAATCCATATTGCATGAGAAGGTGGTGCTATCTGGCTGTGTGAGTCATACAAAATGTCGTAATTAAACACACACACACACACTGGCTTACTTGTTTATAAAGGCCATCGTTTTAACACAATCAAATGTGTACATCCTTGGCAGAGTTAGGTATTGACCACACATTCCAAACCCTCTTGTTCATAAATCAGGGACGCGGCCACAAGATCCACCCAAGGACATTGGGCACAAGATGAGGATTCACCACACAATAATCACACACCCATATCTACCTACAATTTAGAGTCGGCAATTCACCTAGTGTGCTTGACTGTGGATGATGGGAGGAAACCGGAGAACCTGGAAGAAATAGGCACCAACTCAGGGAGAGCATACAAACTTCACATACAAGGACCTTGGAGGTATGAAGCCATTTCCCTAACTTTTCATTTTCGCTTGTGAGATTTTCAGTTCTCATGTGGGCGGGGCTTCGCCTCATTGGCCAGCAGGTATTTGAGTGACAGCTCTATTCCTGGAACTCTTATCACTGCAAGATACATGGGCTTCAAGAACACACAGAGCAGCATCAGCTATTAGCCATCACATATGGATCACATCATAATCAACGTATTTAATGAATACTTACAATTGGTTAATCGTGCAGTTGATCATGTACACAAATCTGATTCCATATATGATCGCAAATGGCTGTTATTGCTGTATGTGCTCATCTCACCGTGATAGTGTTCAGATAGTGCTCACATTTTAGCCTTACTTGGCGAATATGATTTAGCATCACACAAAACATTCATGAGGACGTCACAAGAGTTGACTCTCTGAAAAGTTCCGGGGAACTTAGCTGTCCCTCAAATAGCTGCTGGCCAATGAAGCGAAGCCCCACCCATATGAGAACACTGTGCCAAAACTCCAACCATATTCTCATGCAGGATAAACATCGCGGAGCGACTGAAAAGCTGGCAGCAAAACTGTAAAAACAAGCAGCGTAACTGAGAATCTCACAAGCGAAAATCAAAAAGAGCGAGATGTAAGCAAAAAAAGTATGTTGTCAAAATTACTTAGTTTATTCTTCTTTTACATTTCAACGTCATGTTTTCATACTTTTAGGAATGTTTTGTTTCAAAATTTGCCACAAAACTATTTCCAAATTTTTATGGCATTTTATGTTACTTTGTCTCCCTCCTCGGTGTTACAGGGTCTTAGGTGTGAATTGGGGACCAGTGAGTTAAACTTGGTGTTATCGCTCTCACACTCTCACACTGGAAGTTCTTCATGGCACATCATGGGAAAATTTTGGAGTCCTCACACATACACACACACACTCATGTCTGGCATATAAACTAAGACCTGTGGCACTAGGCAGTCCAAGGTTCAAATTTTAATACATTATTTTATTTGTCAGGGCTAATCTTACCAGCCCAGGCTTGCAGTACCTGCGGGTCTCAAGGCATCTCAAGAGTTCTTGCAAAATATCTAAAGGGTATGAGTATAATTGCCCCCCCCAAGAAAAAGTACATAACAGAAAAACTGTGAAAAGCATATAGATACAAACATCCTAAGCTTGCCGGTGACATTTCCCACAACCAGCAAGGCCGAAACTTTTATCCATTCAGCCACGTCTAACGTCATGAATAAAGCAAGAGCAGAATGCCCAGTCTGATAGCATCTCACATTTCCGGGGACAGTGAAAGAAATTAACATGCCATGCTGCAAAATAGGTGTTTTTAGGAGCTAACCACCCCCCCATCAGAGTTACTGGGACTCACGGCACAGCAGGAAAGGGAAAGACTAATTATTTATTTAGCCTAAAGTTTACAACATGCTCCCACTGAGGGTTTAAGAAGCTGGTCGTGCTGTAAAAGTGCACAAGCTGATGCATTGTGTGTGTTTTTAACTGCGAGGGAGCAGCTCATAAAATGCTTGAAGACAAAAGCAAACGTGTTCAGAAGCCTTCCTTTTCTCATAAGAAGAACCACGCTTCAGAGGCTCCTGGGGCATTACAGTCCGCAGAAGGACCATTTGCAGCACCGACGATGCCAAGTGAGTGTAATTAAAACTGAACCATAAAATAAAAGCCCAGATGACCACAGAAACTTGTCAATTACTGCACCATGGTTACAAAAAATAAACAAAAATGATAAGAAATATATATATATATATATATATATATATATATATATATATATATATATATATATATATATATATATATATATATATATATATATATATATATATATATATATATATATATATATATATATATATATATATATATATATATATATATATATATATATATATATATATATATATATATATATATATATATATATATATATTTATATATTGTTTGATGTGGTCTACGGCTATTTTTGCACTATTTTTGCCAGGAGAAAAACAGAGTTCTGAAGCACTCTGCTTTTCCTCCCAGGGATTGGTGCACTTGTGTTTATCTCCTGTGTTGCAAGTGAAGCATAAACACACACAAAAGAGCCAGACACACATCCAAGAACATCACAGCAGCCCGATACACCCATTAATACCTACCTCTCACATTTAAATTGCTCCTTTTCGAGAAGTTGGCTTTGAACAGTATTTTAATTATACATATGTATGTTCTCTTCACAAATTTGACCCATAATTTGCTCAAACTCTGTGCCGGGATGTTTGTTCAGTGGGTTTTGGCCAAGAAAAATTAAACCAATAAATGATCAAGTTGACTTACATGGGTTTAATCATGCTGAAAAATGCTTCTATGTAATCACTTTATGTAAAACATACTCAGTGGTTCCCTGCTGGCCCCGCCTTTACATTTACATTACATTTACAGCATTTATCAGATGGCCTTATCCAGAGCGACATACAATCAGTATTTACAGGGACAGTCTCCCTGGAGCAACTTAAGGTTAAGTGTCTTGCTAAGGGACACAATGGTAGTAAGTGGGACTTGAACCCGGGTCTTCTGGTTCACAGGCCAGTGTCTTACCCACTAGGCTACTACCACCTACCGCCTTGCCGGGAGAGTCAACTGTTCCTGAGATTATTGGATGATTTCAAGCTTCAAATCGTACTGCAGGATGCACTATAACCATCACGTCTGTAAGGAAAGACACATTGAACATGATTTATTTTTATTTATTTTGAAATATTTTTTAAAAGGCAGTACTGGACAGCTGCCACTGAGCTATAACAGACTGATTGCCATGTACATGTTCTTCTCACCCATTTGTTGACTTATTTTCTAGCTGTACTGTAAATACACAGTTAATAGCTGGAAAAAAAAAAAAACAGACCATCAGCCGTAGGCGTGAGCTGGCCTTTTGTCTTCTTTTTTCCTACAGTTTTTCTACAGTCTACAAAGCTAATATTATCATGCTTTCATTGTTTGCCCTTCTTTTAGGTTAAATAATTTCTTCATGCTTCAAGATTACTTTATTTATTATTATGGACCTTTTTGATTTGGCCTTGGAGCCATTTATTTAGATAAATGAATAACCGTATTATATAATTATTTCCCTGGTTTGGTGAGTCAGTTCTTGGACCTGATTTGTATGTTGCTCTTGGTGTCTTAGCAGAAAAACCCAAAGAAAAACACACATTGAGCTGGAATGCTCAGGACCGGCTAAGGAAAATGTTCTTGGCAACAACAAACAAGAACAAGAAAGGAGTAAACAGGAGTCTCTCAAGTCTGCTGTTTTCCCTCTTCCATCCTGAAGCAGGAAGCGAAAGCAAACAAACTACTCAGTCACTACAAGTTACCCAAGCAATTTGTCCCAGAGCCTCGCATGGAGAGAGTTTGGCCAGCGCACACACGCGAACAAACGCCGCTGTCCACTGGAGATTTTCTACCCATCAAAAGTGAATTTCTGGAACGCGCTGTGAATGTGTTCTACATGCAGGGGTTGAAATTCTACACGCCGTGGACTTGTAAGTGTTTAGGACATGCTTGTTTACAAGAGGTTTTATTGGGCAAAACTACTCCAGGCATTCTCCTGTTTGTGGACAAAAACCAGCAAGTCATTAAAAATGCCATAAATTGTTGAAAAGTACACGTGGAGCATAGTTCTTTCTTCCAACGTATCTCAACACAGGCATTCATACAGACCCAGATAGTCCCGTGTGGGCCTTGGACCTATAAGAGACCCAAAGTGCAGAGATAGGAGCCCAAATACACTCCACATAACACTAACATGCAACAATTTCAGCATGCAACATGGCAGGTAACAGGTTACATGAATGGTGTTCATTTCATTACAGGGGCAGTGTTTGGCTTAGTGGGTAAGGAACCATAATCGGAAGGTTACCAGTTCGAATCCCAAACCGCCAAGGTGCCACTGAGAAAAGTACCATCCCCACAAACTGCTCCAAGGGCACCTTTTATGGCTAAGGACAAATGGAGAGGACAAATTTCATTGTGTGCACCGTGTGCTGTGCTGCATTGTTTCTCTTTCACTGTCAAGGTGAGCATAGGAGGTGAGCATCTCAATCTGATAGATTGTTTGTCTTTGAAATGTGTTATTCATGGAACTCACACCATGCTGCTAAATCTATTTAAATGTTGTAACCCATATGTTTCCATGCCTTCTTTAGGAATTAATTAACAATTAAAAAACAAAACAAACATATGTATTTAATTGGTCAACAGACCATGTTTCAATTGAAGTTCCGGCATAATCAAGGTAATCAAAGATCTGGGAGAGAGTGAGTTACCCACCAAAAGTCCTATTTGGGATTTGGTTATCTTTTTTGATATTTGACATTCACTATGTTAGAACATTTGCAGACTCACTGCAGACCAGAAAAGCTAGAGCCAATTGGAGGTGAGAACGTGGGATGACAAAAGGGGGGGGGGGGGGGGGGGGGGGGGGCGGGGGGCCCTCAATCTCTCTCTTTACAAGAGAAAATAACATACTACCCAGTTGTGTCAACCCATTTTCTTTTTGGAACCGGCAAACTTTTTGTCATTTATATTGTTTCTGTGATGTCCGCTTAATAAATTCACAGTCGGGGGTTAAAGGTTATGTTGTGTGTGACCCCCTGTGACCCCCCAGAGCCCTTATTACAAGTCCAAACGTTTTCACACCTGAGGCATGGAATAGATGATGCTCTAATGAACAGTCCAAAATCAAGCCACTGCTCTGTGCATTTAAATACACAGTTTCGCCTTCTTGACTCTCCTGTGCTTCTGTCAGGGCCACCTGATGATGCTGATGCCCTCCTTCACCTGCTCCCAGTCATATGACTGGATTAGGTTAAGTCCCAGTGAACCTTCCTGCCCAAGGAACCTCTGTGGGCTATACACGATCCTGTATGAATTTATACACAAGACCATAAATTAACATACCAGACTTTTATTATACCAGAAAAGAACAAGGGAAGACCCCTCATATAGCGTGGTGGGTCGGGTAACCTGTGGACTCCGAATAACACAGGCCTTATGTGGGGGAGCGGAGTTGAAGCACCTGATGCTCATGGCACCTATGAGGATCGCTATGAGGACCTACAAAGGAAAGGTGATTAGGAACCCAGAAGTAAGAGAGAGGTAACTTCAAGTGCACACTATAAGGTGGAACCTACCAGGGAACCCGCAGCTACATGCAACATGACACGAAGACACTGACAGTAATAATCAGTAGAGAGGGAGTGTCTTGTGGGGGGGCAGAGCCTGCGCCAACATGACAGTTGTGTTCTGTAATCTATGTACCACTGTAGCAGTTTTAGTCATGTGGTCTGAACTTGGATAACACAAGACACCTTCAGATGAGTCTTAAGCAGTTTAAATGGGCTACAAAATAGAAGAATTTGTATATGTGGATAATATAATGTACATGTTCTAACCACTCCAGCAAATGATTGCAGTCAAACTATAGATTAAAGATCAAAATTAAATCTAGAACATCAGATTGCAATCCAGTCACACACAGTGTGCAAACCTTCCTGAGCGCTGGGAGCCTCAGCTGTTTAGATATTTTCCATTTCTCAGCTGGAGAAATGCAGTGACAGGCTGGTGTGCAGTGGAACAAAACCCCATTTAAAAAGTGTGACTTCTTGGGCCAGCGAGGAGCAGCATTGTCACACTTTCATGGCACGTTTTCCACACACAGCGGTTGCGTTTATAGACCCCATAATGCTGCACAGCACCGGTGTGTACTCACAAAGTCGACATATCACACACACAAAAGTCAGGTTTGCGATGGGTTCCTGTCTGACCGTGTTTGACTCCATTCTCGGAACTAATTTCTGCCTCTTTTCACAGTAGGCTTCTTTTTTCTACCCTATGGAGATGGCTGGCTGGTCTTCACCTTAATTATTAAAGTATTGACTGACTTCCCACCATAGTGTCTCTTGCCTCAGATTGCTTTGATCTCCAGTCTTGCAGAAGAGGTGTGTTTGATGGACCTGACGTTACATCCTGTATCTTGGTTCCATGTGGATGAACTGTAATTTTATGTTTGAGTGACAGGTTGGTCGTGCTTCACGTTAAAATACTGACCCTGGTGAGGTTATTAAGGTCTATGTTTTTTGTGTAAGTGAGATCCATTAGCAGAATAGCACTTTTCACTGATGAACAGCTCATTCTTAATCAAAATGTCTTGCTTTTGTGCATTCAGATAGAGTAACTAAGTACTGGAACTAAATGGAACCATCTTTGAAGACTAATGGAAGAGATGGTGGTGTTTGCATAGGCTAAACTGCAAATGCACCTAATAAAGAAATTTAACAAAAACTCCAAAGTATGCTAGCTTGAGGTGATTTATGGTTGTAATAACTACTGTGAGGAAAGAATGATTGAAAAAAAATGTTTTGTTTTCCGCATCTCTGTACTCTGTACAATGCAGCTAGCAATCTCCATAAAAATATGAGGCTTTTAAAATAGCTACTGTTCTCAGTTATTTTCTGTAAACATTAGACATCTTATAGATGAGCAGATCATATCTGCATCCGTCTAAGACCAGTTCTGGACTCCACTGGGTCCACTATTTTGACGTCAAAGTTTGACCACTTGGTAGACATGGTAACTTTTTTAGACGTCATGGAAATGTCTAAAGGCAGAAATATACTTGCTGATAAATATGTACGTATGTATGTATTTTTGCTGCAGTTGGTATACTGCGTTTTTTGCATAGTTTTTTGTGCATGTGCTCTAAAATTAACAATGTATCGGAATGCAATACCAACATAACTTAATATTTTGGTTTTGCAGCGTCAACACTGACTTCTGGTGGTAAGGAGTACATGCTACATATTACGACTTAAAGTATATACAAGTATCAGCACAAACGTTAACAATGCAACTGTGTATGAAAACACATATATAGCTCACAGCAAGTACTTTTATGGCTTAACACAGTTGCAAGACATTGACATTATTACTGAATATACCCATTGCTCAAAGTCAAGTGACGTTTTTTTTTTTTCAGGTCATATTTGCACATCTGATGTTGTTCCTCTGAAGGTGTAGACTGTGACGCCAGATGATGTGTTTTTTTGGCGTCTTCCGACAACAAGCGCAAGACTTAAACACAGACGCACACAACTCACTCTCATACCATGCACACACAGACAAAACATTTACATTTACAGCCCTTATCCAGAGCGCCTTACAATCAGTAGTTACAGGGACAGCCCCCCTGGAGAAATTTAGGGTTGAGTGTCTTGCTCAGGGACAAAAATGGTAGTAAGTTGGATTTGAACGTGGGTCTTCTGGTTCATAGGTGACTATGTTGGCCACTAGGCTACTACAAACAAAAGGAGGGGAAACAGGTGTAGGTAATCAGGAAGGGCGGGGCCTGCACTCACTGCCCCGGGACCGGTAACCACACCCCGCTGATGCTGGATATGTGGAGAATCGTTACAGGTTATCAACAGATGCAGTGGTTGACATAGCAGGGCAAGTACCACTGAGCAAAGTACCATCCCCACACATTGCTGTCCATGCATCATGGCTGTCCACTGCTCTGGGTTAAAACTTATCTTGTTGTGTGCACTGTGTGCTATGCTGCTGTGTTTCACAAAGACAATCACTTCACTTTCACAGATTTATAGCCATTATTCTCCAATTCATTCAAAATGTTATTGAAACAAAATGGAAAAACAGCTTGACAGCAGCATGATTAAAGCCACAGACATTGCAGTCAGGTCGTACTGTAATTAAAGGTTTCTTCAGACATCTGGACTGAGTCACTAAATTCAAAAGTCAATATCTGCTGGCTTAGGGCTGGGATGATTTAGCAGAACTAATGCAGCTCATCAGTGCTCATTTAAAAGCGCTGATGGCTTCATGAATTTTTTTTTTCTCCCCATCTTTCTCTTTAAACAGACACTGAATAAAGGTGTTCCCATTGCCCCATTGCACTGACCTGTAGCACAAAAGTGAAAATATGCTGCGAGATGTATAATTTAGAGCTTCGCTCTGTGAATGCAGTACTTCACTTTCAACACTGCTTAGCAACAGGTAAGGCAATGCATCAGAAATAATCTCATATGGACAAAAATAGCACCATTAACTCAGTAAAACGTTGGTTTGATTCAGCAGGCTGTGTTAACTTGGACTGTAAAAGGCAAGTTGTTTTTCTCCTTAGAAAGTTCTGCAGGTGATCCAAGTAAATCATGGCTTGTTACAGGTCCTCACAGGACTGCAGGAGTTTCCTGCTTTTTCTGTTAATCTCACGATGTTGCTTGAGAATGAACAATTTGAAAGACATGGTGAGCACCAACCCACAAGCAAACATTTTGATAGTCATATTTATAATGAGTAACAATTTGATCTTGATATCAATATTTTATAATAGCAAAGAGAAGAATGAAATGTAATGTTCTTATACAGCAAGAATGTTAGATTAAATATGTACAATTAAAAAAAATCAGATCAGATATAGAATAAAAAAACTGTAGATTGGTTTGATGTTTGTACTCATTAGTTAATAAATATGTTACACTTCTGAGTAAATGGAGGCCATTTTGTGTTGGTGAGAACACACCGGGGGGTGGGGGGCAGCTCAGGGTATAATTGGCTATATTGTAGCTGAAGAGATCTTTATTCTTCTGCTTTTATGAAATTTCCCAATGACACTTGTGAAGTGCTACAGAAGTTCTGAAGGTTCCTGCGGTGAAATAACCTGTAGGTGAGTCTATTAATGTAGCTGCTTATGACTCAGCAGACCAGTATGGAGGCAGGGGGTGGATTGCTAGTTCAAAAGTGTTGTGTTGTGTTTTAACAATCTGATGATGTAGTTTTGTTCAACCAACCAATAAGATATGCTTCTTCACTTATAAAAGGTGTGGACTGGGTTTATTTCCAACAACAACACATAGCCCAAAATCACAAGCAGTATGTCTGGAAACGAGGAAAAAATCCTTAGGAGACTGACCTGGAGAAAGAAACCTTGGGTAAGGTTGGGACCCATTTCAAGGTACCAAGAGCCATGCAATGGACATGACTGCAGTGTTAGTGTTAACACTGGGTTAACAAAAGTAAGAATGTTGATGATGTCCTTCTTAGTTGCATTATTTGCCTTTGGATCTTATCTGAAATGGAAGTACAAGGAAGCAAATAAAAAAAATGCACTGCAAACCAGTATGATTAACTAAACATGGGGCGTAGCAATTTTATTATTGCTGAAAATTACAGGTCACCAGTTACTTAACAACAGTGGCCAGTGCTCTGTTACATATATTTATTTTGACATAATTTCACTGAGCCATCAAATCTGCACTGCATTCAGTTGCGCCGAGGCACCAAGATTAATAATCTGGATCCCTGAGAACCATTTAGCAGCTGTCTTTTCAATTGCATATATAGCTGTGCAGGAAACAAAGAAGCGGAATTTAATGGGTCTATGTCACAGTAGTTGGCAAAGACTAAAACCCTGAGAATTCCAGCCAATCTGCACGAGGACGCTATTCCAACATGTTTGTGTGTGTGCTTACACACACTTGTGAGTGCCAGTGGGCACCCAACTCCCTTCCTTTACTTGAGTCGGGCTAAATGTCACATCTCTGGTCATTAGTGGTGATGGGGACCGACGTGAGGAAACTCACGGCCAGGCAGGCCTCTGAGGATGGGGCGAGGGGAGGCGGCTGTGGCACGTCTGGAGGGATTCGAGAAAAACTTTGGTGTGTGCTTCTTCTCTTCCTGTAGTCACTACAGAGTCGTACAGTGCAGCCTTCAGGGACCGGCAGCCCTGCTGCCTTCCCTTACTCACTCCTTCACTCTCTCACTTCACGTGGTCCAATCACAGAGCAGAGGGCCTCCCAGGAGAAGCCCGGGGAACGTTGAAGTTTACTTTAATTTTGCCTGAAAATGTTAGCAGTACAAGCCCTAATTGCATCTGACAACTCTGACTCAGAAACGGATTATGCAGCAGTAAAGAGGCATGTCTTCAAGCTTCTCTTCAAACCGTACACACGGCTCTCTTAAGAATGGGCCCATTGCAAAATCAGATTTGATGAGACGATGAATGAATGGGGTACTGGATGCCTGATGAAGGGCCCTGTTTTAGGTTGCCCAATGCAATAAACAGAAGGCAGAAATAGCATTTTATTTTAGAGGCGAGCACAAGGCTATCTTTTTTGGCCGTAATAAACCAATCCAAAACCAAACCATAAAAGTTAAGAGGCAAGATATGTGCCAGATTTTGATTAACGGTGCATTTACATGAATGTCCCATAATATCCTATAAATTAGGAGATTAAAAACATTATATACAACAAAGACATGTCCTTCGGATTCACTGAGATTGAAGAAATTCCTTCCAATGCTGAATTACCCAAAAATCCACCAAAAACAGGATAGTGTTCATATAGCAAAGGTAAGTATATATATTGTCAAATATTAATAAATTAAAACCTCAAATGTTGGTCTTTCTTTTATTTTAACTGAATATTGTTATGATGTTTTCATGCTATTCCCTTTTATCTACACCCCAATCCTTTTCAGTAAAGAACATGGTGTCTGAGGTGTTCTTTTTTAACCACAAAACAACATTCTGGCAGCTCAGGTTTATATGTCAGCAATCGACACACACACACACACACACACCTCAACCGCTCAACCATTTCCTGTGAGACAGTGGCCAGGATGACTGCACAGGGCCGACACACTCCTCCTTCGTCTCTGTCGCTGTCATTTCACACCTCCCTGTCAGCCTGTTGCCGTCCAGGCCCTTTTCGTCTATAACCATGTCCCATGAGGCAGTTGCACACACAAATAAAGACACACACACACATACACACACACACACACACACACACATAGTAATGGAGCTCTCCCATGGAGGCTTGAGCAGAAATTGTCATGGATCATTTCTGGCCTGGAAGTCGTCCTTTCAAGGTTTCACATTCAGGAGAGGAAGCAACAAGATCAAAGGCCTTCTGGGGACCTATTACTGGACAGCTCCTCCACTGCCGTGCTCGATTACTCCTGGAACACACCGTGCTGAACCCGGCAGTGCTGTGCGTCTTCGTGGACGGCCAGTGCTATCCTCGCCCACTGGGCACCCTCGCTTCATTTCAAAGCAATCCGAACAAAGTGTTGCTTTTGGCAGGCCAACAACAAAATGCCATTCTGAAAATGGATTTTTAATATTCATATTACAGGAATTCTGAATCAGCAATTCGTGAATCAGCGATTTTTCAATGTCCTTTTTTCCAATTCGTCCCTTAGACTACAACACACACACGCTCCTGCACCTGGAAGACATTGTTTCAACACAACATTAATCACACAGAGAGAGACGCACACACTCACACAGGTAAAGAAACAGATAAATGATGCTTAGACCTGGGCGAGAGGAGGACTCTTAGGCAATGTATGACCTCAAGCCACAGATGGCCAGGGTCACCGTTTTGACAAAAGGTGATGCCAAACCGAGGGAAATTGCGAAAGAAAAAGCAACAAAAACAGGGCAGGAATAAAGCGTCGATCAACGCCCCACCCCACACTGGCCTGGCAGACAGGCGCAGTAATAACACACATCAAGTGGCAAACGTTTGGGGAGGAAATTAGCGCTAACCAATTCAGAGCCGGCACAATCGCCGGGGCGTGTTTGCACAGTTGCAAGGGCTCGGCTCCATGATAGGGCCCTGCGCAGGGCCGATAAGGACATTAGAGACCGCCAGAGCCAGGGCCGCGCTCCCCCTCCGCTCGTTAATATTTCTAGACCTTTTCATCCTCTCGTCGAACTGCGTGTCAAGGGAGAAGGGTATTAAACTTATCTCCGCAATTACCACTGAACTCGGAGAATCGTATCGTTTCTCTGAGTAATTTTTGTAGCGCCAGCTGCCAAACCCTCCAGAGCTGCACTCCCCTCCCCGCTAATGCATATTTGGTAGAAATGATACCTTGCAGTGAGGATACACACATGCCATGGGGAGAACGTCTCCATAAAGCCGCCTCCCGGCCCACCAAAGCTGCTTGTTCCTGCTGCCTGGTTGCAGGCCTGTGCAGGAGGAAACAAGGATGTGTGTGTGTGTGTGTGTGTGTGTGTGTGTGTGTGTGTGTGTGTGTGTGTGTGTGTGTGTGTGTGCATGAAGCCAGGAAGTAGGACAATGTTTTTCCAACATCTCATTTTACAAAATCCTGTGAAACATAAAAAAAAGGGACCAAACATTTGATAACATTTACTCCATATGTGCTTAGCAAAGGAGAAATTAAAGCTCCCTAAGTGTACCAAGATGCATTTAATGATCATATTCTTTACAGAAAATGTCTATATTTGTCACGTCGTCAAGCTGACGAGGAAAGTAAGTGCAGAGACGGGACATACTGGAAACACTGATTTATTAATAATTGAAACAAAAAACAGGCATGATGGCCAAAACGGGGAATAAAGGGGAGAACAGAAACAAACCCGCAGGCGTGTGGCGATTGCCAGAACTCAAAACAACACATCAAACAGTTGCAGGGTCCACAAGAAAGTTCACCGCCGAAGCGCCTTTTCAAACGCTGTCCTGTTTGGGCGCAGGTCAATCCTGACGATATTCCAGGACTGTGAGCTAAATCTTGGTCCATTTCCGCTTTGCTTCTTTATTCCCCCTCTTGTGGCTTTTTTCCACTTGCAGCAGGGAGAGAGGTGTTGCTCTTGTTTGCTCAGCTTCCTCCAAGAATCCATATATAGAGCAGACATCCAACCTTTGTTACAACTTCACTTCATCTGCCTGAGCTGCAGGGAACATGACTGCATGAGCAAGTCAGAGAAGCAGGAGAAATCATAAAAGTTTTGTCAGCATAAATGTAGGCCGCACGTAGATGCGGTGGATAGGGACGTGGCCTCACACCTCCATGTCTGGACCTTGAGTATGCATGCTCTCCCCATGTTGGTGTGGTTTTCTTCCAGGTCCTCCATTTACCTGAATGTGCGACTCTGAATTGTCGTACAGTAGGACAGTTTTTGAATGTACATAAATGTAAATATTAGATAATAAATATTAGATTAAACTATTAGACCTCCAGGCAAAGTATATAATCTTTTTTAATTCCTTTAATGGTTGTGATTCTCATTTACATATGTGCATATGAATGAGAGTATAATTAAATATTAAAGGATGGAGTAAAATTCGATGCAGCCTAGTTCCTGCAGCCTTATTCCAAATTCATACAGTTTTGGCCTGACATGCACCCTGAACCTGGCGCTACTTACATTAGATCTGACAAGGACAAGCTGCCCGCTGCCTTCAGAAACACATGCTGGGCACAGCAAGATGAAGCAAGTGAGTGTCTGACTCATGGATTTCCTGTCTGCTTCCACTACAGCGCGTCTCTTGTTCCCCCGGCATCTTTACCCCACTTTCCCTCCAGGACCAATTGCAGTTTGTCTTTGGAGGATTAAGACCTCAGAAGACCCTATCCCTAAAGCTTTAAGACCCTAAGACCACTAAACATTAGACATCTTATGGATGAGAAGATCATGTCTACGTTGCGTCTGTCAGTCTAAGACCAATTCTGGACATTTTACATGACGTGTAAACTGGGTGTACTATATTCATGTCTACCATTTTGTTCTGTGAGTTTACCTGAAAAACAATGTGCAATGTCACTACCAGATTTCGCTCAGTAACCTGATTTGGACGTGGAATGCGTACTCCAAAAGCCAACATGGTACGACTTAAACCAAACCCTAATCCTAACATACAGTCCAAATCAGGTTTCTGGTCTAAATCTGGTAGCCCCATAGAACACACAACATTTTTCGAGCATATGCTGGTGAATGACTGAATTTGCGAATATGCCAGGTCAGTTGGCCTGATGATTCACGGTACTTGTAGTTCAATGTTAAGTGTTTTAATTTCATATCCACTTAGGAACATCAAACTTCACCTGCAATGTTTATGTCTGTTTGTTGCAACGAGTTGCACATTATTTTCTGTATTAGAACCAATGTGAAAATGTTTTTTTTTACCACTGACTGGGCACACCATTCTGAAAACTACAGATACGATTACAGATCCTGGCAGAGTGATCTTACCAGCTCCATCCATGACCAGCCAAGGTATGGTGAGTCAAAACACTAATACTGATGCACTAGTTGCTGCCACAATAAAGTGAACATTCTACCTACCTTGTGTTTGTTTTGTGCTCCTGTCATATTGTGTTTTTGTTCCTTTTCTCTTTCCCTGTTTTTGGCCCTCGTGTCAGTTCTTTTTTGTTTAAAAATAAAATCCCTTTTTTGCCCTGATGTCCTGCTTCTGTGCCTTTTTGCCTTTGAACCCCAATCCATGACACAGTGTGAGATGACAAAACACTGAGCAACACAGAAAGACTTTAAATGACAACTTTCTCTCTTCGTCTTCATGTTCTCTCTGACCACACAATATGCAGTGACTTGATTTTTTACTGTCAATTGTCATTACAACATAAAGACTTTATACTATATTTATGTTGTTCATACATATATCATCCACACTGATGTTTTTATAAGGCTCTTCACTAATGCACTGATGGCAAAATTCAATAAGAAGGGGAAGGGGCAAAAGGGCAAGAAAGCTTTGGAGAAAACAAAGGTATGTTGTAAGCTCACACATATGGGGAATTTGCATGCAGTTTACGGTTCCTTGCTCAGGATTCGAACAGGCAACCTTCTGATTACAGGTCCTTTTCCATACCCTCTAGGTCACATTTTTACATTTACATTTACAGCATTTATCAGACGCCCTTATCCAGAGCGACTTACAATCAGTATTACAGGGACAGTCTCCCTGGAGCAATTTAGGGTTAAGTGTCTTGCTCAGGGACACAATGGTAGTAAGTGGGATTCGAACCCGGGTCTTCTGGTTCATAGGCGAGTGTGTTACCCACTAGGCTACTACCACCCCAGGTCACCACTGGCGGACGTGCAAAGATGTCCTGAAAAAGACGTTGCTTCAACATGTTTGTGCAGTGGGATTCGGACGACAATTATACATTATACGTAGCTCTTCCTGACGTATATACTGGACGTTCAGAACTCGTATAAAAAATTACATCTGCACCTTCAGAGGATCGATAGCAGACATGCAAAGGATGACCTGAAAAAAAAACGTTGCTGTGTCTATGCGCAGTGGGTAGGATGTATAATACCTGGCATTAAGTGATGAAAAAATTGTGTCTTGGACACAATTGTGCACTGGAGACCATATGACAAAGTGTTCCCAGTGCCTGTTATAATGCGCAGGAAGCCAGGCAGACTATAAAACAAGCACCTTTTTTTAATTGAAAAACTGGTGGCGATTCATTTCCAGTAAGCGAGGAGGTAATTAGAGCTGTGATTTATTCGGCCAGGGAGAGCTGGTTTGTGTTCGCTGCAGCTCAACACATTAGCTGGAGCTGACGCACGGGTCCGTTCTGTATTGCCCGATGATAGATCTTCCATGATAGGAGGCCACAGGTGGGCCTGGCGCTGCTTTCTCTCCGGGCTCTTTGATGAAACATTCCGTAACTATGTTATTCATTAGCGCTGCCATGAAGTAAACAGCTCAACAGCTTCATGGAACATCACTGGCAAATATGTTTTATATATGTACATTGTGGAAACGTGTTTTATTTTAGATTAAATAAAGTAGATGCGTTCATCTGCACAAAACTTTTTTCCCCCGAAATGTATCATTTGAATATTTCAGTACTGCTTCAGTACAAAGGGAGCAAGGGGGTGGGGATGGGGAGGGCCCAAGTGACTGTATGTTCAAAAAACTTAAATGCTGTTTGTGTGCGCTTTTCAAAGCATAAAATGACCTTTTTGCAAGAGTTTTATTACAGTCCAGACATGCTGTAAACAACAGTTAACAGTTCAAAAGAAACAAGCTTTTGAAGTTTATAAACTGGAATGGAAATGTGGCAGGTGACGGAGAAGAACGTCCGGTCTCAGACCCTCTTTTTATTTCTTCCATCTGTGCAGACACATAATAGTTCACGTTGGGTAAACAAACCAATAACAAAAAAAAAAAAAGATGGCCGGCCCTGACTTGTCTTGCACCTGCTTCTCAAAAAAATGATAATGAGGTTGACCTGAGTGGCTTGGAGCGGCCAGTGTCTTGGCAACGGCCTCTGCAAATATGGAGAGGTGGCCGGGCCATCACTGAGAGGGAGTGTGGCCCTCCGAGCGGCGCTGTAAATCACGCTGGTACGCCAACGGTAACCTTCAGCCACTCAAGAACACCGACTCAATCTGTATCCATGAATCCCCCATTGTTACACAGAAATAAAATAATTTGGCCGACCGCTGACAAGGAAATTGCCATGGGTACACACACACACACACACCAACACACTCAGTCCTTGCAGAGTACATCTTCATTTTTTTTCATTCAACTGGCTTCTTTCAATGCACCAAGTCACATGACCTTCACTCACTTTCATCTTAATGATGAAAAATTGATTCTCTTCTTTTAGTCTTGCTGGCCCATTCACTGTGTAGCGCGGTGGCGACTAAACTCACAGCTGTACGAACTTCTGTGTTATAACTCAGAAGGTATCAGGTATTCCAGGAAAAAATTGCCATGTTGCCATGACTCCATGACTCTAGCAGGGTGCATGGTGTTAACATGACAGTAAATCCTTACAGGACTGAGTCAGCAAGAGGCAGTCAGCACAAGCCTAACCACACCTTCAAGACGACAGAACAGAATCTTAATTTGACAGTAATTTCTCATTATGGAAAAGATCTGTTTTGTTTTATGACAAAGTAAGAATTTGTGTAAAGCTGTAAAGAAAAGACAAATCATCAGCTGCCGCCACTGATCAAACAGTAACAGGCAGTTCTTTTGTAAATGTAAAGCGATTCTTCTTCTCCACTTCCACCACAGAGATGGTCAGACAGAAGCTAGGATGGATTTACAAGGAGGTGAGGAAAGGAGGAAATGGGTCATTACACTAGATAAACCGCAGATCTCTGGAGAAAGGTGAAAAACAAAAAGCCTCTGAAAAACTGCCAGCTGATTTTATGAGCCCTCTGTGCCAAATGAGCCTCGTCCCGGCCACTTCCTTAATGGACGCGCCCACAGAGCACAGAGCCGGTGCAAAGAGAGAAAAAAAATAATAAAATTGGGATTTTATCCAGCATCAGTAAAGTAGGGCCAATACCACTCTCCATCTGTGCATCATAAAGAGGGAGCGAAAGTTCCGAAAAAATAAATAGATGAAGAAAAAAATAAAATATCTGGTCGTGCAGGGAAATGCAGCTGGACTTCTGATAGCGTCCCCTGGACAGCCAGCTTAATGCACCACCGCCACTGCAGGAGGGAGGACCATTAAACATCAGAGGTAATATTTCAGCTAATGGACTTACATGGAGGGAAACTGTAGAAACTTTGCTATTACTGCCATCGGCCGGGGGAAGGGGGGGGGGGGGGGGGTGGTTAACTTCAGGTGAGACACTGACATCCGTGCCGCGGCAACGTCCCGAGAACCGAGACATTTCAAAGGGGCTTCAATAGGCGGTAATTAGATGACAGTGCTAAAAAGAGTCGGGGCCCATTTTCTTGAGCACAGCGTAGCAGATAGACCGATCATTAGACGATGTATGGGGGGGGACTCCCTCACACAGTTACCATGGTGCCACGGCTTCTGGGAATTAGTTCAGGGAAAATGGGCCAAAGGTTTAAATACAGTCTGGACAGAGAAGATCCATGTGTAACTCTGCAAACTGCACTTTACTGAAACTGAATAGAAACAGGTTATTATTACTTCATTGTTATTGAATCAATGAGCAGCCATTCAGCTTAATCCAGATCCTCAACAGAGATTCAACAAGTTTTCAACAAGTTGCCTAAAATTAAAATCAAATTGGAGTATTGTTTCTGCATATACTCTTTTATAAAATTTATATTAAGAGTTAAGAAGAACGTTCTGGTTTCTTGTTTAATTTTAATTAATTATTTAAAGTTAAAATAACCATAAAGTCATTTTTTGTTTACAATGGCAATTGAAATTCAACCACTGTTGAAGCATTTCCAGCTCAAGGAAAAGACCATAAAATACATCCACATAAAAAAAAGAGAAGAAATGAGGTCCATTTATTAAAACTAAAGCTAGAGATAAAGATAAACTTTACATTTATCTCTATCTTTAGTTTTAATAAACCCTTTGTGAGCTGCTGTGGTGGAAAGTGAATGAGATTTACTTTGTGTCTGGGTCCTCTAGTCGGTTCTATGTAACAGACAGGCTGACAGTGGTGCTTGAGGGATGAAATTGTGAGAAGAACAATGAACAACAAATATATATCTGCATGTGTTCCCCTTTTCATTGAATTTCCACCCACATCTGACACAGAGGTTGTATCCCTAATGGACTGAGTCTGCGATGTGACCCTGCCTGTTTTTTTTTAATTCAGGTGCTTTTGTACAATGTCAGTCCGATCCAACTACTAATGCTGTACAAGATTAAAACATCTTAAATGCATGACATAATGTTATATATGTTATATATACTCACTGGGTTGAAGGAAATAGGTGTAAATATAATAATAATAATATCAAGTGCATTCATTGTAATAATGTATACACTTGTATTAATATATGTGATTTCGAACCAATGCTGTGGGCTTTCAGCTTTAAATGCTGCCTCAAGGTTGAGTTTTTTTTTTTCTTTATGTGTTCCCACACGTCTGTTCATCTGTCTGTTCCTCCTGCTGCTGAAGCTCGAAGGCATGAGGACTGGCATCTTTACACCGCCACTGCGAGTGGGCATGCTTGCTCATCTGTGTCTGTGAGAAGCTGAATGAATACAAATGCTAATTTATCGCTAATGTACCACATTCCTGCCAAATTTAGACGCCATAAGATGCAGACGAAGGTTTCAAAATTAAACACATACTGTACATTCTGCAGGCACAGTGACCCAGTTGTCATGGGAATGGAAAAGGGAAAAAAGTGCTCGCCCACTTAAAGTTAGAGTCAAGGACCAAACATGGGTTTAATTTATTCTCTAAAAAACAAACAGTCGGCTGCATTCTACATATTTTTATGGTAAATGGGCATGTATGCTAGTTTTGAGACATGAGTCAAAAACAATATGAAATTATGATTGACATGCATGTACAATTTTGGAGAAAACCGACTTTGTGGTAATAAATAACAATAACTGAATAAGTCATACGGTAATAATTCTTTTTTGCAGTTGGCAAATTAGTTTATGGAATGCTTCCTTCCTAAAAACCAAAAAGTTCAGCTATTTACAGCCACATACATTAATGTGTCTGCAGCCATTACAGGAAACTGTCATGCAAATTGGCACAAAAAATAAGGTAACAGACCAATTTAATGGTTGATTAGAAGTTTGCAATGCATTAGTTTTATAACTCAATGCAAAATTCCCCATAATTTTCCCTTTGTCTGTAACAAAGGAAGTATGTGTTTTCATGCAAATGTAAAAAACAATCGAAACAATAATGGTTTAGGTTATTTGAGGAAGAGCTTGCAAACTTCTGAATTGTTCAAGGCACAGCATTATTATTCACATCCCGTAGTTCTTTTACATCACAAAATAAAAAGAACAAGGCTATTTAAGTCAAATGTTAGGTTAGACTCATGTTATGTTCTGAATATTGATTGATGTTCAGTTTTACTGTTTGTCTGTGAATGCATGTGCCGAGCCTTTAAACGATATTCCAAAAGTTTGCAAAGACTCTCAAGGAGAACATTTCCATCATGTGCGCTGTACAGTGGTGTTAGCACCCAAAGCTGAGGACAACCTAACAAAACTCACAGGGACCTGATCATCCATGCATTATGACCTAAAGCCTCAAAGCTTGGAAGAAGCCGCCAAGATGGTGACACACCAGAGACTCCTGTGACCCCATCTTCCTTCAGTGGACGTGGGGGGTCAGAAGTTCAAGCAAGTCAGGAACGATCCGTGGAAACTCATCTCAAAGTGTCTACAGAGAAGACACAAATTGCCTTCAGACGTAATTCATGCAAAAAGAAGAAAAAATAAATAAATAAATGAAGGACGGAGCCTTGAGCTGAATGTGTCCTATTAATAAACATGCCGCTATCTTTACAATTATCTAAATAACTGCATGAGATTACAAAGCACAGTCCTCATAATTATGTGCCAGTATGTGTGTGTTCGACTTAATAATCATGTTTTGCTTCCTAATAACTATAATTCCTGAGATTGGGCAGCAGTTTGAGAAATCAAGGAGAGCGATGAAAGTAATGGAAGCTGCACTCCTGATTACTAAAGAGCATCATTAGGAAGTAAAGCATGAAGAAAATGTTTTTTTGAATCATATGCAAGAGACAGTTGCAACTGGCCCATTGGCTTCTAGAGTGTGATACTTTATATGAGTTTGGGTCCGTGTATGCATTGATTAGAACTGGACCTGGCCTCGACAGTCACAGGACCTGAACCCGTTCGAGATGGTTTGGGGTGAGCTGGACAGCAGAGTGAAGGCAAAGTGCTTTATAAACACCTCTGGGAACTCCTTCAAGACTGTTGGAAAACCATTTCAGGTGATGACCTCTTGAAGCTCATCAAGAGAATGGCAAGAGTGTGCAAAGCAGTAATCAGAGCAAACGGTGACTATTTTGAAGAAACTAGAATATAAAACATGTTTTCAGTTATTTTACCCTTTTTTGTTAAGTACATAACTCCACATGTGTTCATTCATAGTTCTGATGTCTTCAGTGAGAATCTACCAATGTAAATGGTCATGAAAATAAAGAAAACACATTGAATGAGAAGGTGTGTCCACCTTCTTTTGGCCTGTACTGTATGTGTGTGTGTGTGTGTATAATGGAATTGTCCTATATTTGTATGTGAGTTTTTTTACAAATACAGGACAATTACAGAGATTGAAAGCATTTCTTTTATTAACTGTCAATAGTGCAAACACACAAATTAATATCGCTGAGTGTCGATCGGTGTGTAAAGGAAGCACTGAAGACTGATATTTGGCAAACTCAACAAGGATTTATTAGGGACAACAGAAAAAGGCATTTGGGCTTGCCACGGATGCCTTATCAGCGGCAGCTGTCCATGCCGTGTTGACAGGCTGATTGGTGCAGGCTTTAAGCCCAGCAGCACCCAGCCATGACACTGAGTGTCAGCACCATAGTTTGAGAACCAACCAAAACAGAGAATCAATTTTTCCTCTTGTAGCTTCAATTAACATCTGAGAAAGCATTTAGCAGACCTGCCTAGAGCATTTTAGGGCATAGAGGACTGCATTGTTCTTTGAATACTGAAGTGTTGCTAAATTATCTTTCTTCAAAAGAAAATAGGTCATTTGTGATAAGATTGTACTTGTTTTCAATTGTCATTCACTCCTCTGATCTGCACAGTAACATAAATAGTATTGCATGACTCATGGGGTCACATACATACATGTTCTCCAGCATAATCCATGGATTCTCATCCCTGCCAGTGTCACAGCCTATGACCTACAGAAACTTGTCACACCACAGCCACTAAAATTACATTCTATCTGTTGCAAAAATGTCATGGCTGAAAGATTTTGACTACTCTGACAAACACACCAACACCTTACTTAATTTCTAGCAGACATGCAAAATCCCTACGAATATAAAATAAAAATAAATATACATGGCCACCCTAAAAATGTACGTATAGCAATAGTAAAACAAAATGAATGCACAAACCCAATGCAAAATGCATATTTACACCTGTAGCTGGGATTTCTTGAGTTTTAACAGCTTCAAGTGTAAGTGTATTCAAGTGTATTTCAGTAGACACACTTTTAACTGTAATACAGTATGGTTTTGGACATTTCTTGTTTAGTTTGAAGGGCAGTATGAACATTAATTTGTGAAAAATCCCCCCTTCATGACAAGACCTCGTGCGTCGCTCTGGCAGCAGGCCATTTTCCGTTATTGTTCACTGTGGCACACAGACAATGGACCAAGCACAGACCACAGCCACGGATCACTTATTCCTGAAGAGAAACGGACCAGAAGACAAACATCACAGGCTTTCCATCAGTCAAGGTAAATGACAGCTTTGCTCTTGGCGGGTTCTTCCGTCTGACTAATAGTACTGGAGCATGATGTGACGTCATCCTCACTGAAGTGGTGTTTTTTGAAAGCCAAATTCCATGAACTGAATTAGATTAAATTATGCACTGGACTTTTTTTTACCCTCAGAACTGTCCACAAACACCCAAGGCAGCAATTTACTTGGTCACATTACAGATCACCCTTATGCTGAATGTAATGTGTTGGTACTTTTGCAGCATTCAAAAGTTCCAGTCTTAGCCTTCTAACTATAATCCAAGCCTTGTTTTCATGCTGCTTTCAATCCAGCTCTGAAGTAAGAAGTGGGAGGGTGGAAAAACATGGTTGCCACCAGGTTTGCTTTGCTGCTAAAAATTTGAATTTTTTTTGTGTTACATTCACAAGGCCTCCTATTGAAATGTGTGTCTAAAGCAGGTATTGAAGGATGAATAGGCAATGACATTGACAACAATTACATAGTAGTAACTATTTGAAGAGATTAATGAATTTAAAAAGACAAAAAAAAAAGATCTAAAATTCAGAATACCCGGTCATTGGAAAGCTAAAGAAACAGGCCTTGCAATAAAAGACAGGTGATGATTCCTTGTCTACGTCTATCTAAGTTTACTATCAAGCAAATGCTGCCCTTACAGTATGATGCTATTTTTGCACTTTTCGGTAAATTGTACAAGATGGTACAATTTGAACACATTTTAATTATTAACATTTAAAAGAAGCTTTTTTGTAAATTTATTCAGACATTTGAAAAAGCAGAAAACACCTGGTGCTTCATGCTCTTCAGGTCCAAATTTTGAGGAGACAAACGGAAATGTGAAGTCAGCACATGGTGGCAACAGAGGTGGGAAATGAGTGAGGTGGGGGCCAAACAAAAAATAAATTTTAACCAAGAACATAACATTTAGCCTTAATTGGATGGCTTATATCAAATAGAAACCCAACAATAACGCTTCTCACTACTGCCAATATTAACTAAACTAAAAAAGGATTGGCATGGTTGAAAAAAGGATGCATCTCACAGCAATAAGTTTCCCTTTGTGAGCTGCTGTGGTGAAAGTGAATGAGATTTACTTTGTGTCTGGGTCCTATAGTCGGTAACAGACAGGCCGGCAGTGGTGCTTGAAGGATGCAATTGTAAGAAGAACAATGAACAAGCCCCCCAATTGTCTATACAAATATAGATGCATTTTTTAGTTGTTAGTCGCTAAGATTTTGAGGACAGATCTGTTGCTTACTCTAAGCCTCTCGCTCATTTTGCTCTTCCCTGCTTAAGATGGGCTTTAAACTGGGCAAATACTGGTCATTTCCTGTTGTGGGGTGAACACCCAGTTCAAATTGTATGAATAAAATCGCATGTGAAAATGTGAAAATGTGCGAACACTGTACAGCCCAATGCTTGGATGCTGCCTGACTTCTCACACTACACAAGCAACATGAACACAGGAGAAGAAGAAGAAGAGGATCCCACATCTGGAGCGATGCTGAACAAAGCAAAATGCGCTGCTTTGACCATTTGGTGTACAGAATGTATAGCGTGTATGGCTATATTTTTATAAAGGGTAGGGCAGGGGAAGGGCACAAAAATTCATTAAAAAAATCACATTAAAAGCGTTTGCTTGTGTCTGTCATAGCATAATGAGCCAAGATTCCACAAGCTGCTACTTGAACTGTGTTTGCACGTGTGCAGTATTGGCTGATGACCAGCCAATTGTGGGTTGTGGCCTGGTCTTGAAGGGGTGAACTGCTGACCGTACGTCATGTACACAGTACGATGTACGACCAAGCTGTAACCAGATTTATGGAATTACCAAATGATAGTGTGTGCCTTTTCCAGTGTACTGTAGTAAGTCTAGTCCATATTCAGGTTTGGGTAATCTTTTGTTTTCTTCTAAAAGTTTGTTTTAAGGGGACAGGTCTTTTTAAAGGGGGCATTGTCCCCTCTTGTCCCAGCTTAGAGCCAGCCCCGTTTACAGGGAGCAAAAAAGAGCATACAGTGACAGGCAGAAAAGTTAGATTAGAAAACCATTAGAATGAATAAATATTTATGTTCATAGATATGTTAGTACAGAAGCCAATTAATGTTCAGTTCTGAGTCACATTCAGTTGGCCTCCATGGCTACTGCCTTGGAGGTTATGTGGCAGGAACTGCCTTCCACACAAAATTTATTTAACTATCAACTCAACAGAATATGTCTGACTATTATGTTGCAGCAATATTTACTGAGATGCATATGCAAAGCAGCCAACTGAACCAACTTGACAAGATTTCATACCTTCATGCTGTAGCTAAGCAAAGTCCTGCAGGCAGTGGTCTGCCCTCTCACTAATAAAAAAAATAATAATCATGAAAATGTAAATCAACAACACTAGCAGTAAAAACAATTTATCTTTGTAAGATCTTCAGAAATTGAATGCCATTAGGCTTAAATTGATTTGTGTGTGTGAAAAAAAATAAATAAAAACAGCACAACACAGATTGTGGACCCCCAGACTCAGGCGTCGTGCATTATTCAGCTGCACCAAATCACCATAATTAATCTTCAAGCGCTCATCATCGCCCCAGTTCCCGCAAAGTAGGCGGTCTCTAAAGAACCCAATGAGATGTGGCCTATGCTGGAAGAGGAAACGTGACTTTGGCATTCACAGCCACATCAGGTAACAACTATTTAAATGCCTTAATCCAAAATTGGGGACAACTGAGACAGCAGAAAGACTTTTAAAGGTATTTGCCATTTTTTTCCACGATCTCATGTTTTATCCAGTGCATTATCACTGGTGCTGTTGCATAATTCACTCACTCTCAGTCTGTTAATTTACAATGAATATAGATTTTTTGGCAATTATTTGCAGAATGCATTTGCATTTTAAATATGATGCAGACGCATGAATGTTTTTAAAATGTGTTGTTAATAAAAAAAAAAAGATTGAATTCATGAAATGATATAATGTGTATGTGCATCATTACTGCATTCTCGTATGCAATACCAAGCCAGAATGCACATTTTCCAGCTTTCCAGACAAGGTAAAAATGTAATAACAACCAAACATGTGCCTTTAGCAACTGTACCGACAGAAAATGAATTCTTTCTCCGTTCTGAGGTTACCTCATTAGCAGTGAGCACCGTCTTTACTTCAAACACTTTACATAATACAAACAAATACCTACCTACGCCCTCATTATGCTCAGAAGGCTTGATGATGGATTTTTATTTTTTTTACATGTAGTTCCACTCTTCTGCAGGCATTGGTGTTTGGAACGGGCCCGCCAGTAAAAGACAGAAGGCTGTGTGGCAGCCTTGGTAATAAACTTGCCTTGTAAGGCTTTATAGTGATCAGGGAAAGTTTATGGGCGTCTGTGGATGTGAGGTTCGAAGGACGGCGCTAGATGCTGCTGGGCGACACGTCGGTCAGACAGTTTTACCAGCAAATTCCAATTCATGTCCAATGCTTTATGCCCTTTATTAATGTCTCTGTAAACCAGAGGGCATAAGACACTTTTCTGGACCTGGAATAAGTGTCTTTGCTCAAGTATTGGGGTTGATTCAATTACGGCTCTGTGACTGTGGGCACAAAACTAGAAAAAAAAAAATTTGATGAGTATTAAACTGTGCAACTATTTAACATACTTAATGCTCATTCTCGAGAAACTATTTATCTCAAAAAACTCAATAAAAGTTCTTATTGCCTAGTGAATTCGACAATCCTATACTCATCCAATTGACATAGAAATAATAGCACCCAGATATAAACTATTTTTTTTTTACTTTTCATAATTTTTTCATACCTTACATCCGAGGACCTCAACTTTTACACGAAGCTGGGGACGGTTTGCCCAATCAAAATAAAAAAATTTACTTTTTGCCACAACACATTTTACTTCTGCTGCAGCAAAACAAGTAATTACCAATAAGCATTTTTGTGTTCACTATCATTCATGTCTAATAATGGGGAAGCAGTACAATGTGTACTTGAAGTAACACTGTTGAAAAAATGAAATGAAAAATGAAAGTGATTGTCATTGTGACACAACAAGCACAGCAAATGGTGTCCTTTGCTTTTAACCCATCACCTTCTTGAGCAGTGGGCAGCCATGATAGGCACCCGGGGAGCAGTGTGTGGGGACGGTGGTTGACTAGTGGCACCTTGGCAATTACTGCCCCATCCATACAGTTGTCTGGTGAGCTGAGAAATTCTGCTTCATGGCATTGGCATCTTTATTTCTGCATTGGTTTCTTTTTTTGACCCTAAAAACAATGTTATGATCACCAATGAGTTTCCCAAAGGACTTCTCAAAAACATTTTCCTTGATAGGACCCAAATGGGACCCAATCTGGGTCACCTTTTTATTAACTTTTTTTTGTACATAACTCCACATGTGTTCATTCGTAGTTTTGATGCCTTCAGGGAGAATCTACCAATGTAAATGGTCATGAAAAAAAGAAAACACATTTAATGAGAAAGAGTGTCCAAACGTTTGGCCTGTACTGTGTTTTAAAATATCCATCATAGAAATCCCTCATCCCTCTTTTTGTTCACTAGGGCACAATTTCTAAATACAATTAGCTTTATAACTCAGAACTTAGAAAAAAAAAATTCATTCCACCACCTTAAATTTAAGACAGAAGAGTCTAGATGAATGCATTCCTAGTACCTTGAGAGATGGTGGTTCAATGGAGGATTGTCGAGGTTTAAAGTGAGGAGTGATTAGAGATCTGAGGTAGGAGGGTTCGGACCCTTCTTTGGCTTTGTAGACAAGCATAAGTATTTTGAATGTGATGCAGGCAGCTACAGGAAGCCATTCAGGGGGATAGTAAAAATGGAGCAGTGTGGGAGATTTTGGGAAGGTTGAAAGAAGTTGTACTATGGCTTTCTGGATCGTTCTGGAAGGCAAGTAGCACTTGCAGAAGAAACCGAAAAAGATTGATGATGAGCTGCCACCCAGAATAAAATGTCAGAGATGCAAACAGAGACCTTGGTGGACACGCGTACATCTGGTGGCACATCAGCTAGTCACATTGACAATGAGGCCGTTTAGAAACATCTGAATCTAATTAGCTTTTTGACCTTCAGTGTTCTGAATCCAAGCGACAGGGTGCTTTGAAAATAAAAATGATTCCACTTGTAAAAGATTAGACATAATTAATTCTGAAAATGGCAACGGCATTTTCCATGAGCAAAGCAAAGCTGTAAATAAATGGCATGTCCTTGTTACTGTACCGGGTTATCCCTGCCACACCGCCTGGTTCCAGTTTGTTTCCCAGTGCACCCCTGCCATGCCCACATTTACATGTCCTTTGTGTGTAAGAAGATGCATCTGTTCTTACCTGGATTTTTTTCTTTCTCAGTCGTTTTTGTTTATTTATTCACAATGAAGGAAATATCCCATAAATATTTCACCTTGATGATGTACTAATCTCCAAATACACAGGCCTGGCCATCTCTCTTTGTCACGTCCCTGAATACTGAGCAGGTCTCCCCTCTGAAGTTCTTTTGAAAACATGGCCCAGATTCAGCCCCCCGCCTAAGGGGTTGACCATATTTACACGGGACCATGAAAAGACGTTAACTCCCCTGCCAAACAGACGTGGGAATACCTGCACTCAATACTCTTTTCCACTAAAGCAGCGGAAAGCACAAGAAATCAAGAAATAACCTCACAAGCCTCTAAATGTAAGCCTTGCCATGTCAAGTTAGCACAGCAAATACTGAGTGAAAATACACTTTTTTATCAATCATTTTTTTCGATTAGCACTATAAAAGTAGCAAAACATGCAATAGTGTTTTTTTTTGTTCCATTCCAGTCTCCCTGTCAATCATGTGGAGTAGATACAGCAAATGTCATTATTGTGGCTTCATCACGTCCCTGTCCATCCATTAGGGGACAACAGTGGTAACCTGCAATCAAGTGAAGAAGTTAAGACAATGGGCGGAGCCTGATAAGATCTGCTACAGCCAACAAAGTGATGTTTAGCAGGAGCAGAGGGGGAATTAGGTATGTGTCAGATATGGTGGTTGTAGGCTAGTGGGTAAAGCGCTTACTTATGAACCAGTACACAACAAAGTCACAGGTTCAAGCGTAACTAACGTTGTGTCCCTGAGCAAGACACTTAACCCTGAGCGCCTCCAGGGGGACTGTCCCTGTAACTTGTTAGTCTTGTTAGTCGCTCTAACAAGCATGTTTGTTGTGTGTGGGCATTTAGAACACAATATGTTCTTGCACATATTGTGCTTGATACAGCTGTACATATACTAAAATTGGATCAATACAGAGAAGATTAGCATGGCCCCTGCCAATGGATGACACGCAAATCCGTGAAGCGTTCCATATTTTTTGGGCAGTGGTGGCCTAGGGGTTAAGGAAACGGCCCCGTAATCAGAAGGTTGCCGGTTCGAATCCCGATCCACCAAGGCGCCACTGAGGTGCCACTGAGCAAAGCACTGTCCCCACACACTGCTCCCCAGGCGCCTGTCATGGCTGCCCACTGCTCACTCAGGGTGAGGGTTAAATGCAGAGGACACATTTCACTGTGTGCACCGTGTGCTGTGCTGCTGTGTATCACATGTGACAAACACTTCACATTATTACACACACACATATCCCCCACATGACAGAGAGAAAATAAACTATTATTAAAAAGGGAATCTGTTAAAAGAGTGAGAACTGTAACGTTCCACACCCTCATAGCACTGACAGGCTTGCAGGCTGCACTGGTGGAGAAAAGGCATTAAAAAGTGACATTGCATGCACGAGCACTCCCGCCCATCCCAGTCCCGTCTGTACAAAATATGACTCATAGTTCAGCACAGGCATGCAGCGATCCGCTGCTGTCTCATTTGTAAATGTCTAATTAGATTTGTTTCTTTTTATTACAATATGAACACTACGGTGGCACAGCGGTTGGAGGTGTGAACCCACATCACTAAGGTTGCGAGTTTGAACCTCGGCTCGGAACTTATGTGACGTTTCGTTGTGTTCGGTGGTGTTGTGTCTGTTTCCCTTTATATTTGTACTTAAAATTGTTCAAATTGTAATGGCAGTCGTTGCGTTGCCATAAGCCCACTGGATAAAAAAAAAATCCACATAATAAATAATACATGTCTTTTCCTCCAACAAGGACAGAAATCAATTTGTCTATGAAAGGCTAATTTGCAGCAGGACTTATTTTGAAAACTATTACAACAAGTGTTCCAGGGTGGCCGTCTCTGGATGATTCATGAATATAGATTGTGACAATGGTGACGCCACATTGTGTCTGTTTCCCTGTCTCTCTTGCTCTCTCCTTGTGTGTGTTCCAAGAAGGATTGTAGGTGGTCTGGCCATGATTGGCCCCTCCCACTCATTGCTGTGATTGGTGGCTGGAATAAGGCATTGCCTGGGAGAGGACCACATGCTGTCCTTTCAGCGCCTGAGTTGTTATTTTATTTTGATGTAAAATATATTGCTAAATGTCATTGTCGCTGGCGTGTGCTTCTCTCTCCTTTGTTGCGTCTCTGCTTTTTGCCCAATCTCCCAGGGTGGGCGTTGGCAGCCACGAGCCATCTTCTAAGCTATGAGCTGTTACGGATGGCGAGTGAATGCTGATTAGCGAAGCCATAATGCTCTGACCTACATGGGATTCTTCTGTCTTCTAAAGCACCAGAGATTTCTTCTCTAGGTTTTCTTTTCTTTTCAGAGTGTATAAACACACCCTCAAAGTTGACTCACCTTGTCATATGCGATATATGTTACCTGCTCCACACCTTTGTTTTGTTCACTCTAACACTCAGCTCCCTGTCAGTCGAGCAGACGCAGAGGTGCTGAGAAAGCCCACAAGTCTGCCACGGGGCCATCAGCCCCTGATTTGTTTACAATGGAAAGCGTAATTCACCTTGGAGATGAGCTGCAATAAAAAGTTAAAAAAGAAAGACGGCTGAAACAACTCCTCTCCTACTAAGATGGAAGCCGAGTAAAGAGGCCTTGCAGCGGTCTCCTCTGTGGAGGTCAACCTGCTGACCTTTGAATCAGATCAATGGATCTGTCAGGTTGAGCAGGACTACACAGAGGCTTAAAACCTCAAGACTTCTTTTTCCAACAGCCTTTCATTCTCTAAATTGTGATGCCATCTGCGAGGCCGCACATTTCCAGAAGATGAGAATAAATGGAAAGAATCTTCACTGGATTGAAATATGATGCTTACAGACAAATAAGAAAATGGACACTATGGGCATTATTTTCAAACTGGCACTAAGCGCATCCTTACGTATAAAACCAAAATGGTCCTCAGGATTTACATAAATCAACAGATTAAATAAGAAATAAGAAACTCAAACTTTCATGAGAACCAAGTTTAAATCATCCAGGGTCCTGCATGAGAGCTGTCAATCATCAACCACACAGACATGTTTAAAGATTGTGTCCTTGGTGACGGAAATAAAGGCATAAAAGCAAAAAGTTTCTTTTTTGTTCAAGTTACAGACAGCTACCAAACACATGTTCCTTCTTTTATCTACTAATGTAAATCCTAAAAGTCCCACGTTTAGTGCTGAAATTCAGTGTGATCATCTTTATCTTTCAGAATGCTCAAATGCATTTTTGTTGATGCCAAATAACGAGAAATATGGAAGCTTTTATCCTATTTCATGTTAAGTGGTTTCACTTAAACCAACTCTTCTTGGAGTAAAAGGACCGTCAAACTCAGCCAGGTCCAGACCAAAGGAGTCTTAAATTGTTCCTCTCAGAAGCCGCTATCTTCCCTCCCCTCGACACGCAGTGTGTGCCGACTGCTGCCGGGTTTCGTTCACGCTGCATTTGTCACATCGGCGGCACCGAGCATCGGCCTTTTGATGCGCGGCGGCGCACGCCGCATGAATGCAGTCTCCCAGAAGTCTCGGAGGAGCACTTGAATGCGGCGCAGGACTGGAGGTGAACCCTCCTCACGCCACCCGCTAGCAGCGGATTCCACCCCGCGGTCGAGGCCTGACGAATCGCTCCCGTCGCATGCGTGGTCCTCAGTTAACGCGATTTCTTGGCTCTACCGCTGTCGCCGTACGTATTGACAGGGCCGCTCAGACTAAAAGATGGTCTTTTGCCACCGTTAGGAAATCGATATGTGAAGAATAGGGAGCCGGAGTTGTGTAACGGCTTGCATGGGTTCCGTTGTGCCTATGCCATGTTTATTATAAAATCTCTCACCGGCTGCTGCAATAAAGGCGTGTGTGTTTAAATATGTATTCGTTTTCATGAAACGCTGTCATATTAGCTGTGAGATGACTGCTGGGAGCTGTTATTATCTGGATCATTTACATTTACGTTTACATTTATCAGAAGCCCTTATCCAGTGCGACTTACAATCAGTAGTTACAGGGACAGTCCCCCTGGAGCAATTTAGGGTTAAGTGTCTTGCTCAGGGACACAATGGTAGTAAGTGGGATTTAAACTTGGGTCTTCTGGTGTTACCACTAGGCTACTAACACCCCGTTCAGTTTTGGAATCTTTATATTCAAATTATGGTTGCGTTGCCCTAAGCATAATAAAAAATCATGTCTTTTCCCCACAAAATGATTAATAATTAGAAGACCTCCACCAAGGACAGCATTCAATTCGTCTATGAAATGCTAATTTGCAGCAGGCCTTATTTTGAAAACTATTACAACAAGTGTTCCAGGGTGGCCGTCTCTGGATGATTCATGAATATAGATTGTGATGATGGTGACGCCATATCTCTGCTGAACTTTACTGCCATCTGTAGGATTGTCTATGGGAAGGTCAAGGTGAAAGGCAGCATTCCAGGAAAACGGAAACGATGATTGTGTGATCATTTCCATGATCCAACATTCAGTGGTATAGGTTTTCAGCACAGAAAATCTAACCTTCCTGGTTGGAGTTTATTAAAATGTTTTATTCGTTATTAAACCAACTGCATCAATGCATCATTAATGAATGAACAGTAAAGTCTTCGCTGTTTTTCTTTTAAATAATGAAATTGTGTGCTGGCCGTGCTTACGCAACATCTCTTAACTTTGGCCTTCTGGTTCTGACCTTTTCACAGTTGCAGGTTGTCAGGGCTTGATGGCTTCATAGTTTTGCATATTGCTTATATTTTTGTCTACCTTTCATTCTTTCATTTTTATATGAAAGCTGATGTTGATTCTGCCAGACAGGATTATTCTCTCATTAGAAAAAAGGTGAAAGTGCAGTACAATAAAGTGATGTTTAATACATACAGAGCCAAAGTGAAGGAATGCGATTCATTTCTCTGTCTCACTTGTCTCTTCCCTCAACCTCTTTATGTTCAGCTCAGGAGGACAGAACCTACAGCAGTGCGCTCAGGATATTTCCCTTGACATTTGCCACTCAGAAGCCTTTTCATCTCTGTCTAAATTGTGCATTCATCAGGCTGCTTTCAAATTTCCGTTAAACGTGTAGCACATGACACCACCTTCGGCGTTACGCACAGACTATAAGCTCGGCGATGGGGCACATTACAAGGGCGAGAACCACGTCAGGCCTGTTTGCGCTGCTGATTTCACGGTGCGAGACGAAGGCACAGCTCCATGTCGCCCAGTGTGTGTGTTTATCATAAGTGGCAGAGCATGATGTAGACTGCATAGTCATGCGTGGATATACTTTTCCAAAAAGTGATAATTCTCTTTTACGCATACTAGGAAAATGCTTGCAAGACATTGTGATAATTATTTGCATTTTAATAATGATGTGCAAGAACTGCATGTGCTAAGCTGAAATAGTATATTTCAATACTTTCTGGAGCGTTGCATGAGATGAGAATGCTCTCAAGGCCGGGTGTTGTGTGTGTTTTTGGCGAGTTTTGGAAAATCCGTTTCCAGGGCAACCAACAATGTATCTCGTTGGAAAGCAAGTTTTTAACCTTCACTTATGTCTTGACTACCACCTAATACTTTTCAGTCCCTTTTTTTGTGCAGGCAGTTTGGTATTCTCAAAAATTACAATAATTCTTATGCTGCACAATGACACGGGTTTCCTCTGGGTTCTCTGGTTCCCTCCCACTATCCAAAGGAACGTACATTAAGTGGAATAGTGACTTTAAATTGTGAGTGTGTGAGTAAATGGTGTCCTGGGTGAGTCTTTGCCTCAGGTCATCAATGTTGAGTGAGTAATTATACTACACACATTATACACAATAATAAGCTATATGCACTAAACTATACTATTTATATATAATAATAATAATAATATTGTATTATACATAATATTATACACATACACAAGTTAGAAAAGATCTGATTGACTTCTATATAAGCTATATTTTATAGCTTGTAGTAACACATAATAACACATTTTAGTAACATATTTTACTATGGTTGCTTAAAAAGCTGCTGTGATAATAACAATGGGTATTTATATTGATGACAAATGCTGTGGGTTCAAACCCAATAATGGTCAAGATATAACTGGGGTACCCTTCAGCAAACTACCTCCAAAATAGCAGCACAGCATTCATTAACAACGTTTATTTTGTACAAATGTTGACTATATTGTATGTATGGTAAATAAATTAATTATTACTGTTCCAGCCTGTTCTGGGGTCCAGTGCATGTTTTTACTTTCAATTACTTTACGCTAGCATTTGTGCTCCCTGTTTCATGCAGAAATGACAGGCTTCATACCATTGAAGGATAATGATGGATCCCACTCCTCCCTCCCCTTGGAAGAGGTTCAGTGTGACAATTTCTCATGCTGCTAAAATAAAAGAAGACTTTTGGACTAGAGAGTGATGGCTGCACATGAACATGTTTGGGTCAAGAGTTGAATGCTGAATTCAAAAACCACCCATTTCCAGCATCTTCGCTCTGTTTTTCTTGCTCTTGTTCTTCTTCTCATCTCCGCCACATTTCCCCAAGGAGGAGAGGAGCCATGTCAAAGCGGGAGAGGAATGGAGCAGCACCCTCAGTTAACAGAGGATTTTGAAACTTTTGAAACTATTTTAAAACTTAACACATCTCACAAGTTAATGCTAAAATAAAAAAAAAATATACCACTGGATCAGCCTGGAATGAGCCATCATTACCGCTCCCCTTATTGAGATATTTACAGCTTTCAACCTGTTTCCTGCTGAGCAACTGTTTCGTAATTAGGCTCAGATGGTCATTAATAGACTGGCGTTGGTCAGAATTTGGTAGGTAAAGGATGACATGTTCCATCATACCTTCTGATTAAGGCTACTTTCATATTCAATTAGCAAATAATGAATTTGCTACACGGGTTTCTTACAGCAGTGGTGGCCTAGCGGTTAAGGAAGTGGCCCCGTAATCAGAAGGTGTTTTGCCACTGAGCAAAACACCGTCCCCACACACTGCTCCCCTGGCGCCTGTCATGGCTGCCCACTGCTCACTCAGGGTGATGGGTTAAATGCAGAGGACACATTTCACTGTGTGCATTGTGTATCACAAGTGACAATCACTCCACTTTACACTTGCATGTTCTAATGCCCAGGTTGTCCTTTCGAAATCCTTTCATGATTATGTTTTCCTTTTTACATCCACTTTTCACATATTGTTCCCTTTCCAATGTCAGAAGTTATTAATCATTTCACATGGTTTCCTGCACCATACTAATTGTAATATTAATTGTAATTGATTGAAGAAAACAATCACAGTTTTCTTCCAATTTAAGATCTTCAGCTTCAGGTATTCAGAACAATCATCTTTTGTCCCTCAGAGTGTGGAACACTCACCCTATGCAGGTTGGTGACCAGTCTACACACATTCAGACAAGACAAGGGTAAAAACACATCTTCCATTTAATACATAATACAAGCTCAATATGTTGGACCTTTATATGATTGTAGTAGCCTAGTTTTTAAGGCCTCAGCTGTCAACCATCTGAGTCCCAACACAGATTCCCTGATCCACGCTTCACTCTGCAGAAGAACATGAAAAAAAGCTCTGGGCAAAGAGCGAGAGATAAATACAAATGAAGCACTAGGTATTCGTGATTCAACAGAGGATCCAAAAGAAGGTCAGCGGCAAATGAAGTTATAAAATAAAAAAATATATATATACAAAAATTAAAAGGCATAACAGCGGTAAAAACGCTGATACCTTTACAGCAGCGCATTATTAGTCTGGGACAACAAAAATAGAAAAGCAATACAAAAAATAAAAATAATAATGCAGTACATTTACTTAAATGTGTTGTGTAAGAGCATTTCCATCTGAGGATGAGTGACAGGATCCTTTTATTTACCTTGTCTTTACAGGATGCATAAAGAGGTTTTCCGCCTGGAGCTGCACACAATTTCCTTGGCCTCTTGATAAAAGCTCAGATGTGGTGCGATAATAAAAGCAGAATTTCATTAAATCAGTCCTGTTCTTCAGTGAAGGAATGGAACACTTTCCTTATCTTCTAATTACACCAAGTGGGTGGAGTATATACATGTGTCTGTGTGTGTCTGTGTGTGTGTGTGTGTGTGTGTGTGTGTGTGTGTGTGTGTGTGTGTGTGTGTGTGTGTGTGTGTGTGCGTGCGTATAAAGATATATATGTTTTTCTTCTATTTTAGCCAAGTCCATTTCTCCAGTCTAAACACAGATGAGAGCTTTTACTGACTGGGTTGATAAGAGCAGGGCAGTGATTACACAAATATGGCACTTTAATTTCATACATTTGCAGGAGCGGTCGAAGAAGAAAAATTATTTCAATTTCCCAGTTTGTATGAGACTGGAGATAATCAAGTGAATTTGCCAAAAGAAAAATAAATAAGGGGATGATTACAGCAGGGATTGATAATGCCATGTGTCTGTGGAATCAACAATGAAGTGAGAAAGAAATAAAAGTACTGAGACTCCCAAAAAAAAAGAAAAACACATATGAGCATTGCAAAAACACGATAGAAAAATGAACATTAATGCTATTTTTAATTGCAAACTTTAAAGAGTGGTGATATATTGCGATATTTAAAATAGATTACGGTCTTCATTCTAAACTAAGGGCATTCTGAAGGCTCATTTTCTCATTATTCTCTGTACTCGTGTTCTTGTGAAAAGCATCAATCAGGGACAAAGTACAGTTCCATTACATAGAGCCAGGAGTTTTCGTCCAACGTCAGTGCCCGACGTTACAAAAGCTCTTCTGGACAAAAGGTCAAACATTCTCATAAACACTCATAAAGAGCTGAAACTATTATAGTTGCAAAGTGAAATTTTACATGCTAGTTAGCGTTAGCATGATTGCAAGAACACTCTACTTTTTAGTTGCATTCATTTACACTGCATGTGTAAAAAAAAAAAATTGTGAGATGCTAGTGGCCATGAACCTCATGCTAACATTTGTAATTGTCTCAACTCTTCATTCAGAGCCAGACACTGCGGTGGAGAAGGCTTTCTTAACACAGGAATAGGAGCCACATACAATGCATCTGTATTCATCATGACAGCAGAAGTAGATGAGGACATGATGTCCTTGGTTTGTGTTCAAAATGAC
Organism: Denticeps clupeoides; assembly: GCF_900700375.1. Classification (NCBI taxonomy): domain Eukaryota; kingdom Metazoa; phylum Chordata; class Actinopteri; order Clupeiformes; family Denticipitidae; genus Denticeps; species Denticeps clupeoides. Next base: position 17,078,866 of record NC_041714.1, read on the forward strand.
TAATGCAGTATAGTGTTGTGTATGTGTACGAGTGATGGCACTTAATAGCAAGAAAAGATCACATTCTTTTTTTTTTACGTTACGAAACTAACATACGCCGTCATGGCAGACCAGTAAACTGACAACGGCACAAATGAAACATGAAACAAGGAATGAAATGAATGATACAGGGAGATGGGAAATCAGAGCTGTGAAATCACTCTTGGATAGCACAGTAACCCCCAAAGAGACACCAAACACAGCCTGCCCCTCCGCATAAAGCAAGCAAACTGTTATCACGTCTCTGAAACAATCTGTGTGTAAATCGGGGAAAAACAAAACACCACTGGCTCTTTCAGTAAGGCACTTTTACTACCAATTCGCATTTTATTTCTAATGGGCCTACCGCCTGATTACCAATTAGACACTTGTCACAGTGCATACTATCATACAGCTCACTTATGTCATGCGTTAGTTCTTTAGGTGGAAAGAGACATGCTGAAAGAAGCTGTGGGTTTGACTGCACGCAATAATCATTGACATTCCTATCTGCATTCCATAACTGGTGCTGGTGACCTAATTTGACCTATTTTTTTTCCTGCCCGCACCTGATTTCTCTTCATTGTGTTCATCCATCACACCTGTGCTTCATTCATTGATATATTGATATTTTGCTATTGCCTGTGGGTGGCATGGTGGAACAGTCAGTAGAGCAATGGCCTCGAGGTCGGAGCCTAGGTGCTTTCCCCATGTTGGTGTGGGTCTCCGCTGGTCTCTCCAGTTTCTTCCAACCATCCAATCTACAACATGTGCACAATAACAAAGAATAGGCTCTGACACCCAATGACCCAAATGTGAATCAAGTAATTATAGAAAATGCTTTTTAAAAGGCAACATTTGCCTTTTATGGATGCAACAAAATGGCTACCCCTGTTCTGATGCTATTTCAATTAAATGAATCATTGCTTTATTGTTTTCATAAATGTAAATATAAAGTCTACACACCCCTTTTTATTTGTGATTTGAAGAATCGTATGGGCTATAGGATACATTAAAGGTGGTTAAAAGATTGAAATTTCTTATAATGGTCTTATTTTTTACCTTTTAACAGTGGTGTGCAAACTTGCATATTTATTTATAGAGCTTCTGCACATTTATCTACTTTATGTACAACCTGTAGTAGCCTAATACATTGTTCATTCACCTACACATGAAATCCTTTGACTCTGAGCTCAAACAAGACATGTACTAGTTCTGACGAAGGAGAATGTACCAAAGACCAGTTACTGTTGCACTTGCAGGTTAGACATGTCTACCAGTATTTGCAAGTCAGAAGAGATATACACAAATTTCAGAAGAGATGTTAAATAACAAGCACATAGATATTAACACCTCCAAGATGTAGAAAAGGTGATATATCTGCACAGGAGAGGAAATGGGCCTGAAGATGGTATCCCCGTAGGGTTAGTTCAAAGATTAAACAGGAAAGTTGTAAAAGTGCCCACACAACTGTGGCAGAATATATAGACAGGATTGAGGTCAGAAGAGTCCACTGGAGTAAAATGACATCATTGCCAGAGACAGCTGGTGTGGGGAATAAAGACCAGATTTACTTTTTGTCCTTACTAGATGCACTTTTCTCATTAATGAGTTAGAGATTAACCAGTTTGCGTATTTGTTCCCTGACTGTGATGTTGATAACAATTTTGATAATGTGGAGTCATCAGTCCAAATCTTTAATTATTCCTGTTCAAGATAGCTCTGTATAAAACCAAGAGGTGTTCTCACCCCCTCAGCTACTTGGATGAATGACAACATCCGAACTCTCAGGCGATCTTGTCACAAAGCTGAGTGCCAGTGGAAGTCCACTAATCTGGAGGTTCACCGCTCATATTCAAAGGACTTACTTATGTATTTTAATTCTGTGGTCACGAATTCCAAATCTGCCTATTTTTTAAACCTAATAATGTCACGCTCGTTTGGCATGGCGAGACAGGCGACCTGGAACACTCATCGGACATGACGAGGAAAAAGGACGCATTCGCACGACGTCACAAAACAGGGGTTTAATGATGAACAGGACAGGGACGACATCCAGTAACACATAACATGACGGTGAACAGACACAAACAGGGCAGCTTGATACATCAGACACAGGTGAACACGATTAGGAAACATTACACAGGACAAACATGAAACTTAGGTCCAGATCCCGGACCCGGAGTAACCCCTACTGGACCGGATCATGACACATTCATGTTAATAAGCAAAACCCCAATTCAACACAATTAATAACATTGTTGATCTTAAACACTCTAATATTCTGGTGTCTCCTGACATTGACTCCAACAATTTTTTTGCTGATATGATTAATGATGTCAGGACAAACATTGTACCTGCAGCTGCTCAATCACCTGTTCTCTGTCCTTCAACTCTCACTTTCACACACATTCTCACTTTCTGATAACTCTACCTTACTCACAAAGATGAATGTGTTTCTGATGTGTTGCTGATTATTGCTGCAAAGATTTGACTGCATAGACCCACACTTTTTTAAATGCTCCCTTACATATGGAGTTGCACCTTTTCAAAAAGCATGCTGTAAGACAACCATTGTTGAGAAAAAACAATTTAGATACATTTATACTGAGAAACTACAGGTCAAAACTGCCTTTTATTGTAAAGATGCTAAAAAGACTTGGTGCCTATTTTGATGAGCATCAACTCTTTGATCCCTCTCAGTCTGGTTTTATGAGAATGCACCCCCCAGAAACGGTTGAGCTATTAATGATCTTTTAAGTGCTGCTGATGCAGGCCTGTGTTCTGTGCTTGTTCTGTTGGATTTTAGATTCTGGACCATCAGATTCTAATGAATAGATTAGAGCAAATAGTGGGCATTACTGATTCAGCTTTCATATTTTTTTTTTTGTCCTATTTTTCTAATCAGAGTTTCCGAGTTACATCTAGTGCTACACCTATGACATGTGGTGTTCCTCAGAGCCTGGTCCTCAGTCAGTAACTCTTTTCACTTTATATGTGTGTGTGTACACACACACACACACACAAAACATTCAATATGCAGTCTATTTTTAAGTGGCAGTAGTTTTATATTACATTTGTCTGTAACATCATGACTGGTTGACCAAGTGGGCAGCCTTTTTTGTTCGTGTCAGCCCTAATTATCATGCTCATGTATTCTTAATCGTCTTAATTTGTCATCCCACCATGCGTCTTTACTCTCTTATCATGCTGTTACTTTCTGTTCAGCCCTCACAGTTTCTGTTGTGTTTTGTCCATTGTGTCCCTTTAGTTTCACGTTTCATTAAAACATAACACTTAAAGCTTAATCTTAGTGGTGAAATTGTTTCTAAAGGATAAAAGCCTTATTAATAAAAACATATCTATGATTAAGCATCGCAGTTTAGGTTTTTGCAAATTGTCGACATGAGCGGAAAGACAGACTTTGAACAAGGAGGGTTTTTAAACATGCAGGCAGGCACTACTGAAGTCCTTCTTTAGATGTAAATGTGCTTGCATCTATTATTAAGAAGGTTAAAGGGGCACCATGCACAATGCAATGCACACATTTAAAAAGAGGCTAAAAAGAGAGACCAATCATCATAATTCACAATGTTAAGACCTTCTCTTGCTACACTAGTCCGATTGAAATGGTTCCGTCTACAGCAATCTTCACAATAATTTGCAGCATTGATCATAAAATTCAGCAGACATAATGCATTTTGAATTACGAGACAGACGAGAAATGTCATTGTGAACATTTACATATGCTTACATCGACATAAAAACGTGACAGACAAAACCTAGACATGGTTTTTAGAAAAGCTTATAGGTCAAACACATGACAGTGTGTCTTTAATTAGACTCAGGGTATATTTAATAAAACAAATTTAACAGCACTACAATTGTTTTTCTGCTAACAGAAAAGACACACCGGGCACAGGTGTGTTTCCAGTTTGGTTTATTTCATAAAACAAGACTAAAGAAGGGGATCAAACAAATGAAAGCAGACATGCAGCGTCAGGATCAGGACTTTGGGAATGGGGTGCTGGGTGATAAACATTGACCAAGTATCCACAACCCAATACCTTAATGTTCTTCTGGATCAATAATAACACTAATGCCAGACTAATCCCAGGAGATTACCTTGATATATGGGGTAGTCTTTGAGAAGGGTTATTTTTGGCAGGTATGCAATGATATGTGTCAGTACATCCTGCTTGGTGAGGTCACAGATGATAAATTTGTGACGCTAAGGGAACACGGGTACTTTTGTGAATTCATATTGACTCCAAACGAAAATATTTAAATCTTTATCATTAGACAAGCGTAGCGCACTGCATGCATGCGCGTGGCATAATGCAGTTGCCCGGCGTCTGTTCCTCTGGAGTGGAGCCGTATATTTATAGTACTGAAGAAATGCATTATTGATCTGTGCTGGGATGCGACTCTGTTCGTTAGTAATTACTTTCTCCTGTGGCTGAATGCAATTTCCATAGCAACCTCTTCTTTTTTTTTTTCTTGTTTGGTGGTATTCAGCATGTTGGCAGACAAAATGCATTCATCTGCTACACGCTGCTATTCAGCTTAAACCTTCTTTTCTTGGCCTTGACAGTGGCAACTGCCTCGTTGAAGAAGAATGTTGTCCCGTTGCAGTCATTTTGGTGCTCTGGCACCATGGTGTCCAAGCTCCAGGCTTTCACCTGCATCATAAACTGTCACCAAATGTACATGTGTCTTGTACAATGTACAATGTACATGTGTTTTCAATTCAAGTTCTGCATTAAATATATATTGGACCTGCTTTATTCCATGCACAAAGTGACAAATACAGTCCACAAATAGTATTTATTCTAGTCATTACAATGACATGCTTAGATGTGTAGTTTTATTGTTCAAATTACTTATAGGCCTAAGGGTCAAATGATTTAGAGTAGTTTGATTTTCATTAATGTTTGACTGTAGTGTTTGACTGTTTATGTTTGACTGTAGTGAATTATGAAATTCTGCACTTATATTCCCATTATTTGACACCACCCAGCCTTTTTATTAAATAATTTGTAAATATTTCTGACATATAGAAGATTTTATAAAAAAGCAAGACCACAGCAAGGATTGACTGACTCTTTCACATCCTACTTTTTAATTCATGACTATTTCCAGCCACTCCTGTCAATATGTCACACGCATCCATCTCCTCCCTTTCTCTTCCATTTCTCGCCATCGTCTACACTAATAGCCCTTGTACACAGGGTAAGTCAGCAAATATCACACTAGGCTTGTATTGAGACCACAGCCAGTACCAAACTGAACACGCAGATATATTATCAAAACTCCCATAAGCGTTTGTTTTATAAAATATGGCTATTTTTACCCAACATTGCAATATTCACCCTATGTGTGACTTTGCAGTTATTATTTTCTGTGCAAGCTTATGGAAAGTAATGTAAAATCTAAAATACATTTTCAATGTAAGTTTTACATTATGCATTTGAAAATGGAAAAAAGTGTTAATTCAGAAACTTTTTTTCTTATTTATCACCTATGGGTTAAAGGACAAATCCTGTTGATATATTTAAATGTCTTGGCTACTTTGCCTCCCTTTGTTCATTATCTCCAGGTCTAATATAGCAAACGGAAGTGAAAGGGTAGGGGCCAAAAGTCACATTGATTAGTGTGAACCGAGACCGAAGAAAAAAAGAGAAATGACCCTTCAGTTTTTCCCTGCCGTCGGGTCTTGTTCATCACTACCTGCTCTCCGATCGCATGCTCGTTCCTTTCAACATCCCTTTTTTTCAGTGTGAGTTTTATGAAGATAGCTGCGATGGACGGCACTAATTAGCCCAAATGTCAGCGCTGGCTTGTGAAGCTTTAGGTCCGCGGGGCAGCGGTCGTTGCTCAGCATTGCTCAGCCTGCATCTCCTCCTGTTCTTGATGGCCTGAGCTTCAGGGAAGCTTAAAGGCCATTGTTATCACACAAAGCACAGAACTCAAACACAATAAAGGTCCCTAGGCTCAGTCTGGTAACACCTCATTATATCAGAATGGCGCAGTAAAAAAAATCCCATATACCAGTTAAGTGCATGTTGTTATTATGTTGGGCAGCTGAACGAACTTCAAACACCAGTCAGTGTGCAGTGTGTGTGTTGCGGTGTGGACCACTGGCCGGCAGACATGGTTCTGTGTTGAGCAACAGAAAGTTTACTACATACTGTAGGTGCAAATAACAATTCAACAAGTTGACCTGAACTCAAATTCAGGCTTTCTGGCAGCTCACCCGGAGCTGTCATATCAGCCCTAAATTCCATTTAGAATGGCAAAGTTTATATGTATACAGTACAGGCCAAACGTTTGGACACACCTTCTCATTCAATGTGTTTTCTTTATTTTCATGACCATTTACATTGGTAGATTCATAGCAATCAGTGAGAATCTACCAATGTAAATAGTCATGAAAATAAAGAAAACACATTGCATGAGAAGGTGTGTCCAAACTTTTGGCCTGTACTGTATGTATACATGAGAATCAGGGAATTGTTTCCGCATAACTGGATTAAGTTATACTTAAATCATGATTAACCAGTAGGAAGGCTCCTTACCTGAGAAATCTCTTTTATTGGAACACCCAGTGGGTCAGATGACATTGCCTGTGTACACAGATCTTAGAAGTGGGGACCAGTGGGAGGGTAATGGAGGAAAAGGGGATGAGACCCGAGATGAAGAGCTTGCCGTGAACAGGAAGGCAGGAAGTCAGTGCCGTCTACCTCAGTGGTGGAGATTTTCAAGTACAGAAGCAGTGTAACGTCACCATCTGTGGGTTTAAACTCGATAGCCGAGGATGGATGGATGGTGGTTTGGCTTGGGACTTGGAGGGCTTCCGACGCTGTCGGTGAGGTGGGCCAGGTCACGTTCCGAGTACCATATTGCTTGTAAGTGATACACATCTACTGTGGAGTTACTGCAGCCATCATCAATCACCTCCATGTACGCCCGGGACCTGTCCAGTGGGATTATGTAGCATGTGTTTTTCAGGCATGTGAATGTGAGCAGTGGGGTCTGTCTCAGTGCAATGTTCACAAGCCGTCACATGAGGCCTTCTAGCCCCAGGAACGTTGGCAGCTTTACCTACAAGATGCTGCTTTTGTTAACCTGGGGTTTTGGGTAATCTGCAGACACACTGCAATGTGTTGGGGGAGAATGGCACCATCCTAGTCCTGACCTTTACCCTCACATCGGTTTCTCATTTGTTCCAAGAGTGGTCTTGGGGGGGATGGAAACAAGTGCATAATCAAACCTTCCCATCAAATTGCTCTGTGTCTACAAATTGATAAGCCTGGAGAAAATCATCTTACCCCCTCCACCCACCACAGACAATCTTGCCTCGACATAAAGAGCTTCACTTTGATGCGGACCGCTTAATTATGGCCCTGCACAGGGACTGTTGCAGTCAAGTGCCAGGAGAATCCGCTAGACCACTCCAGCCTGCAATCAAGGGCCGCAATCAGACTCCCTCTATATTTACATGGCCGGCAGAACGGTACACATTCTCGGGAAATGGTTTGAGGACACGGAGGCTGAATGTAGCAGGGAGAAACAAGCAACTAGAATCTGGGAGCATTTCAGATTTACTTCCAGGAGGGTCAGCCTGCTGGAGTCTGACTAGGGGTTCGTTGCACAGGCGAGAGTTAATCTACTGACATTAGTGCATTGATTAGTCAGTAGCGTGGCCGTGATATGTCATATTGTCTCCTCATGTTTCGCAGTTAAATCCAGCAGAGGATGGTGAGCTCAAGCACACTTTGCTAAAAGCCCCGCGGTGTTGCTCCAGGCACACTGCACCGCTGTTGTCTTGGGAATTCCTGCCCGAGTCCAATAGTGTTGAAATCTCTCCAACCATGGCAATAAAGGAATAATGGTACAATGATGAAATAGGGCAGCAGAAAACAGGCAACAATATGTTGGTGTTGATTTTTCACGTGGTCCAAGATGATGCCTCACCCCACTTTCAAGAAGAAGTATAGTATGAGCTCTTCTAGCTCTTCACATCTAGTTCCGACCTTTCGTTTTGACTGGCTGAGAGGGCTCTGGGGAGTGACTGTGTGTATTTTTAAATATCATTCCACATACATTTTTTAGGTGTGTATCCAGGGCCATTTCAACACACTTTGAAGACAAAAGCACATTAGATCGACATACTAAGGCTTGATATTAGAGAGATTATCATAATTTGACCTGATCACATGCTTAAAAAAATAAAGCAATATTTCTAAAATATGCATTGGTTGATTTTGAAATTTCTGGCAGTACATGTATTGTATTTATAGAACGCAGGTGCCCTTCTCTATAAGCTTTTTGCACATTTTGTAGGAAGCACAGCCTAGACAGTGTGTGTGTGTGTGTGAGTATAGTGTAGTGTGTATTCTATATGCTCATTTAATTTAAGCCACATGGCACTCTAACTAGTGAACTTGTTCATCACCATCAGCTTTTCCAAGCTTAGCCGTTTGAATCAGATTGTGTTTGACCTGTTGCCAGAAGCAAATTACCCAGGACACCCACTGCATTAACATTCATTATTTCAGCTGTCACTCTTGTCCAGGTCTTCTAGAGGTTCAGAACACAGCATGTTGATAATTTAGAAGAGAAGGGCGGTACACAGGTGTTGTGCCAATTTTATGTGCTTTTTGCTTTTTTTTTTTGTTCCTGGACTGTGTTTAGACATCTTAAAAATGTACTTGCACTGATATCAACTGCTTTGTAATGAGCAGGTTAATGGAGAGCCTCTATAAAGTGAAAATGGACCGTTATTGTTCCGCCACTTCAGGCGGAGTAAGTTACCACAATTTCTAGAATCAAGTTAAATTGAAAATTATACCAAAATATGTCTTACATGCATGTGCTTATCAGTTTTTATATAATGCAGAAAATACAGTTCTAAGAGTTATGTGAAGTTAATAAAATGTGAGCCAGTAATATGCCATTGAATTTAAAGATTAAGTAATACAGACAGACATTGTAAAAGGAAGGGACTGCAATGGTGAACACTGACTAAACCGTCTTTCAGCGCATGTGTTGTACAAGACTGTTTGTGTGTGGGTGCCCATGGTCCGGTACCATCTGGTGGAGGGAAGGAGGATGTGAAGTGCTTGTGCTGGATGTCCACAACTCCAGAAGGTCCTTGTGTGTCTCAGACGTTTTTTGCCACCTTCGCTGTTCCATCGCAACCCCATGCTGCAGCTGTACTGAGTGTAATTCGAATGGCATGGATGAATTTCACAGTGCACTTGTCCGAAGTTCCAGGCATCCGAGTCTTCATCAGGCACCAAAAGAAGATGAGGAAGTCAACATGCTGCATTTTAAATGGGCAAAATGCTTGCATGAATGAATGGAGAAAATTTTTTTTTTTTTTGTGAAATGTATGTGTTGCTCTCCTTTGCTCTCCTCTCCTTTGATGAAGCATGTAAAAATTCAGCTCCATATGATATGTAGCAACCTACTAATCGCTCTCTAAAATTTAATTTATAGTAACAAGAAATTGCATTATGCGACAGTCTTAAAAACATTGCAGGAAGAATCAGTAAACCAGAATGGAACTATAGGTTACAAGCCAATATACCCCTAAAAGTTCCAATATTGTATTAATTGTAGCCAGTTTAAACCCATTGATCCATTGGCTTTCCTCTCATAAAACCAAACAGTGTGTATGTGAACATCAGTCAGTTGCACACCCTTCAAACATGCAGTCCTTAAAATGTCACCCGGGAGCAGCAGTCAGTGACTCATTTTAAATATCAGATGTCTTGTAGGGCGGTGGTGGCCTAGCGGTTAAGGAATAGGCCCTGTAATCAGAAGGTTGCCTGTCCGAATCCACCCAGGTGCCACTGAGCAAAGCACACTGCTCCCAGGGCGCCTGTCTACCTAGGCTGCCTAGGCTGATGGTTAAAGCCAGAGGACACATTTTGTTGCATGTGCTGTGCTGCAGTGTTTCACAATCACTTCACTTTCACTTATGGATTAATCTCTTATGGGGCATCTCAGGCCAAACCAGAGGAACCTAACACAGTAACAGTTTTCTTTTACTTTTGGTTTCAGAATTGGGTGGAGCGACAGATCCAACATAAAAACAGAAGTAAGGAGAGGAGTTTTCATTAACTGGAGATTGCAGACCGCTCAGGGTGAGACGGAGGTGCTTCGTGATTTTTAAGGCCTTGTAAATTAGCCTTTGTAAGTGGAGGTGTAGCCTGCCGCAATTTTGCATCTCTGACTTTAGGAGAGAAGACAGCATGAGGAGAGAGCTGCAGTTCCTCCACCAGGGTGTACAAGCACACCCAGATCCGCCGACTCAGAAGAAGACTGAACCCAGGTCAACAGCAAGGACACATTTTTTCCCTTTCGCCACAAACAACAAATAAGCAACAAATCCTGAAAAGGGTTGAAAGTTTATGAATCCAAGTTCATGGTGACCGTGGACAATGTTGTAATTATGTATTAATTAGAATGGTCTATTATCAAAATGAACCAATAAATTAAAAAAGTAGTGTTTTGCTTTCTTGTGTGCCTGAAATTCCTCATTCAGCCAGAGACAACCCCTACATAAACATGGAGAATAATGATGGGAGCCGCTATTAATTTTTTTTTTTTTTAGATGATTGAAAATAAAAACTGAAATTCACAAAGCACACAGGAACAACATTATTTCAGGATCTAGTGGTGTGGGACAGACAAACATAAAGGGTCCTACCTAACAGGCGGTGGGTGATTAGGATGTAGCACACATGGGAATGGGTGGCACCTGGCTAGCCCAGGGCCACTTAGGTATTACAGAAAGAAAAAAACATTGTTTTTTAATTAATTACTGTTAATTGACATGAGATGTCAACAGCCATAATATTTATTAATAAAGATGTGAAAGTTGAGCCAGTGATGGCCGTGATTTTCTATTTAAAATGTTCTTTTTTTTCTAATCCCTTGAACAGTAACAAATGAATAAAATGAAAGCACAGTACAGACAGAAGGCTCCCCTTGTATTCATCTTTAACATGAATGGGCCTTAATAGTCTTACATCCCAATGGCAATGAAAAGTATTCAGGTTTTTCAGGTTGAAATAGTTTGGAGCGAATCGAAACAGGACTTGCTTTCTCTACAGGGGTCATGCTGATGGTGATTCTCCTCTCTGTATTTTTTATGCATACGTTTTATGTATATGAATTGTCCCCTACGTCTGCAAACAGTATTTTGTAGCACAGGAATACATTTATCCCGTAAATAGCTCTGTAGCGAGCAGGCAGCAGCAGCAGGACAGCCAGCATCATCTGAAAACGGCCAATTATAAACTTGGGCCGCGGCCATTTAACAACTCCACTTATTTTATTTTACAGCTTCGGAGACGGTGGTGATGTCTTCAGCCACAAGGTGACTGTAGAATTTTAAAACAGGTTAGGACCGATTGAGCTTCCTTGTAAAAATTGCCTTTTTTTTCTGGTATTTCATCATCCCGCTGCATCACTCTCAGCTAGTGACCGGCCCCATGCCAGGTGTAGAGTGGTAACAGGAGCCAGGTTGCATCCTTCCGTCTGCCTGCCAGGAGAGCTGAATTATGTGTGTGTGTGTATGTGTGTGTTTGTACGTGCGTGATAAGTACACGTCACTCAACCCTGTAAATAATTGCAGGTTGAGGTAGCACAATTGCAGGCTATAATTAGTACCCATGCCCAACGAGCTGATGGCAGACACACATATGTCCCCCGTTTTAATAAACAGATTACAATCTTTTCCACGACCGCAGGATGTGTCTCCTAACATACGTTTGACGGTCAGCCTGTGTGTTCAGTTGCGGTGTTGGGACTGGTTGACAAGCCAGAAACGTGCAAGTGGGGCAGTGGTCTACAGAGAAAGGTGTTAGAAGAGGAAGGAGAAAGGAGTTAGAAGCACTATTGCTCCGTCTCTGGAAAGCCACTGAAATTTGCAACAAAAACTGCATACATGACCAGACAGTAAAAGATGACGTGATCTCAGATGTTGTCATGTGATAAGGGACTATCCACTATTTAATCATACAACAGAGCCCTTTGCAGACAGAATTTTCTGGCACTAATACATGTTTAAAGAATGATCAGAAATGTGTTATCCTCGTGTGCATAGAATAAAAAATACGCTGGTTGAGCCATGTCAGTGTGTCTCCCTAATTAAAACAGAAATAAAGCAACCATTCCAGTCAGTGCAGCAGTGTCTCATGCTGCCTGCAGGGTGCCTGCAGGGTCTGAAAGAGGAAAGCTGGAAACCTAACGTTTTTTTCAAAGGTAATATTGAACAAGTCTTCATTTCCACTCCAGCTGTTGTACTGTATGATAAGGACACCCATTCACTTCCACAGTGCTCCAGCCCACCTCAAAACACCTGCTCCCCATCATCACCACCATCATCAATATCTGATCATGTTCAAAAGGCATTCAAAAGGGCCAGGGTAATTCCCATCCCTCACTGGGATGGGAATTACTGCTCACTGATCAGCAGTAGCTGATGTCCATCGTGTCCGTCTTTTCTTCCTGAAATCACTGAGGCCCTGTCTAAAATCAAGTCTCGCAGAATATCCTCTGAGAACCTAATCAGTCTGCCTGCAAGTAGCACATTCCATAGACAGTGAACTTTTGGCTGTCACTGAGATGTAACACGCTGTTATGTCAGAGAAACTGTCATCCATTCGCATTCTCCTTGACCTTTCAGTGGCATTTAACTCAATCACAAGACTCTCTAATCCATCCTTATGAGTCTTGGAGTTCGTGGCTCAGCACAACAGTGTGTAGGGAACATAGCTGTCTGGAGATAATGACACTGTAATTTCAGTTCAGCAGAGTTTCTACTATATAGATGTGAAGAATGCATCTGTTGCGCTCTGTGCTGACCTTAATCTCACCTCAGAGTTTTTGGGCCCTCTCCCCCTTTTTGAGCTATTTGGGGGAGCACAGAGCAGAGGAGTACATCCTCGCTCCTTTCCATTAGTTTTAAATTACAAGAGGAATGCAGCAGATGCCCAGACACACTGAAGCAAGGAGGTGAGCACCTCTCTCTCTGCTTCCCGCAAAACCCGGAAACATTGTGAAAGGACCCAGCAGAACTGTAATTGCATCTAATAAAGGACTAATAAAGGACTGTCATTTTCAGACATTTTGGACATGATTGATATAAAATCACATCACCTTTCATGTATATTGTGTATTCATTTCAACCATCATTTTATAATGAATGTGCCTGTGAGATTGCATGAGTGGAATAAAATTGACTTTACTATAGATGTCATAATTCTACAATGATGTAATTTAATCTGTGCATTGCGTAGATAAGAATATTCTCCTCCCCAAATTGTCGACCTTGCCCCAAATTAGTCTTCAGTATAAGTCTTCAGAAGACATCTGACCACACCTCCTCCTCTCCAAGCCCTGCCTCATGTGAGCACTCAGTCCAACTCGCCACCAACTTCTTAGATTGTCAAAATCAGTTGCATATACGACAGGGCACAAACAACCAAAATGCTCTTTAAAGAACACGCACATGGAACCCCACACTTGCCATACACGCACATTGCCTGCACATAGTAATGAAGGGGTGTCACCTATGATTAATTTAATCTCTGTCTGCGAATTTTTTTTTTTGTAAGTAGGGTTAACATCCATCATTCAGATTGTACACTCCTGTCTTGCTTGTTTTAAGTTCCAAACCTGACAAACTATTGGTTTAACAAAACCAGGGCCCCCACACTGTAAAAATCAGGTGTGCTCTCAAAGAAACATTGTCAAAGAAACAGATTAATAAGTGCAAACCACCTCAGGGACACCCATTTGGTCACGTATTATTATAATATGTAATGACGCCCACTGGGCACCCACCCACATTACCGCTTCGGCAGTATGGCGAAACAATCATGAAGACGGTTGAGCACCAAAGACGGCGATCGCGCGTTAAAATTTGTCCACCATCCACTTTGGCGACTTTGCATAGTTATCTAAAATGTGATGCCTAAAGTGCCTAAAATGTGATGCCCTGTAAGCAACTGCTCTGCACCAGAACAACAAGGAGGACTTCATGAATCTTTAGAAAAACATTGCATTTTTGGCATTTGCAATTGCTGTCTTTAACATTAGAGGTGGTATGATAAAGTTTTATCAAAAAAGATAAGGTAACAAATGAGGTTAAAAACCTCTTTCTTTTACCTTGGTTAAAAAAAAAATCCAAGATTTGATTAACTGTTATTCAACTGTTGATTAACTATTATTCAAGCCCGTCAGAGAACTTAATTAACCAGGCGAGCATGTAGGTTTTGAGATGTAAGGTGCATTACGATAAATGCAATTAAATATACAAGTTAGGTCTTCGGACAGTCCATGCATTTTGGGAATCGTTTAGAAAACAGTCAGGAATAATACAACAGCTGAAATAACCTCCCCAAAAATATATAGATACCGATTCATATGTCCCCACTGACGCAATTAAATAGTGAAGGGTTGGCCTGACACCTTGAGCCAATGTCTACAGGATCACCCATAGAAATAGTACAGGTAATACGGCAGGAATTCAGTAGTAGGTGTGACAGATGGGAATAGTACATCACTCACACACACACACACACACACATATAAACAAGCCTTGCAGCTTCATAACTTGCTGAAAAGCCCATTTCCGACAGCACTATGAGACGTTGACAGCAGCTGATCCATCCATATTAGAGTCCATCCCAACACCCCCCGCCCCCATCCCACCTCATTGTTGAACGGCTCCCACCGAAACGTCCCACCGTCCAATTTATCCAGCAGATGCTGTCTGGTGAGAGCACCGCCATGCCGGTTAATTCCACTCTGATTTATTCAAATATTGATCTCCCGTAACGGCGCAGGGAAAAAGAGAGAGAAATTACAGCCCTACCACAACGCAGCATCTGACACTCATTAAAGGGAATGGGGTTTGCTCAGAACGATATTGACCAATCATATCATCACGGTGCACTCATTTGTTTAGAAATTGTTTCCTCTCGTACGGCTATATTACATTTGATATGAAACAATCAGTTTCTGGCGACCCTCTCTGGCGCTGGGCTTGATAAATACGGCCTCGTATCTCATAATCGGGACAAAAACCAATTTGAAAGCGGCAAATCCCTGCCATGATTTATCCGGTTAATTTGACATAACTGCTTTAGAGGGCTTGGGTGGACAGATGATGGATGTGGCCACGGTGATGGGGTGAGAGAATGTTGAATTATGAACGCCGTCCATCTTGTGTCCAACCCCCACAACCCCACCGTACCTCCCGTCTCATGGTGATGTGGGCCAGCACGTGGCCAGGCCTCCGATTTAGGTGCTGAAAGCTAATCGAAGAGAAGATGGACATTGCCAGGCACTCGACGGGGTTCCTTGGGGACCCTGGAATCCAATTGCCAGCTGCATCATTCTCAACTCAAACTGCGCCAATGTCACAACATGGTTTCGCTTAGGCATAAAGAAAACAGACCTCCGCCGGACCTGCACGTCGCGAGTGCTCAGCTAGGCTCTCAAAACTGACGACGAATTAAGCAGATAGCAGGGAAACGTATGGAAGACTAGAGACCACATCCTGCCGCGCTCCTTCCACCTCCATTATAGTCCCTCCACCGATGTCTAAAGATGTGAGCATTAAAGGTGAAGGTTGGTGTCAGTATACAGAGAACAGTCCCCTAAAGTACTTTGTACTTTCAAAAAATCCTAACCAGGAGTCTCCACAGCAACCATGTATACCCAATCGCTGACATAAACACACATGAAATCCCCATGAACCTGCAGTCTCGGGTACAAAGATCAAGACACAGCAGTAACCACGGCGACTACTGATGCCAATAAACTGCAGAAACTCGGCAAAATTGGCCTCAGCGTGGCTTTTGCTGCACTGTCAGTCGTTTGGGCTTTCTCGCGCGCTGCTGTCTAATTGATGTCAAATTTCCATATTGAGAACATCTGTGTTACAAATGCCACATGCATGATGGTTCAAGGTTCAGCCACAACTGTTTAAATGTCGTGTTTCTTAAAAAAAAAGTGTCACAATGGCGCCTTTATTATGCCTAATTACAGCAGCCTCAACCCGTCTAGAATTCAGATAGCTTGTTTAGAAGGCTAGTAATTGGAGAGGGAGAAGGTTGTTGGGGTCATGCAGTGGTGGTGAGAAGCTGCTCTTAATTGCTGGGTTTTTTTATACATTAAAATGATCTGCTAATGTTCATGATTGAAATAGGATGTTATGTACATGCGGCGAAAAAAAGTCAAACTGTGCTGCATCTGAAGCATTAACATAAACAGGATCAGTTTCAGTCGTTTTAGTTCAAAGGAAAATTATTATGTACACATATTTAAAAAGCACAATTTAAAAAGATTACAGTGAGATCAGTATCTTCAACTAAATGCCTGCAAAGACCAGTCAAAGGCCTACAAATGCCCTGGTAATTAATTAATTTTAAACATTTCTTTTTTTTTAATTATGAAGCGGGAATTGCCTGTTGTGTTTCAGTGTGATAAAGGCTTTAAAAAATTATTAAAAAGTCAGACTAAACGTGTGAAGGAGAAGAATAGAGCACTTTAGAGTTGTTTCCATTTCAGCGCCATTGGGCCTAAAAAAAGGTACATCTGGTGACATATTTGAATAAGAGCGTGCAGCAGGTGCGTTCCTGCAGTCCCGTCTGTTCAGCCGTCAGTCCAGTGGGGAGGCAGGGAGCGATTCAAGCGGGATGAGGAACATCCACCCGACCTTCCCTCTACCAGTTATGCCATTAAACAGCCGTCTGGACTGAGCGTGGCCGCTGTGTCATCGAATTATCTCCCAGCATTAGCCCTGTCATGTATGAATACATGGAAAGTAAACGCTTTGTAACATTCATGAATCTTAGCTTTTATTGACTCAGCCATTAACATCTAAAGCTTTTGCAAATCTTTCCCTGCATGCCCTGTTTTCATGTCCTCCTTGTGTGTGACTGCTGCTGATTAAAGGGGTTAAAAAAAACTTTTTTTTGGTTGGTTGGTTTGTTTCTCTGACACTTTGAGAGTTCAATCACAAGAAGGAAAAAAACGTGACCAGACTGTAACTCCACAGTCCCGGAACGTCTTGGTGAGTCTTTAGTGGTGACATTTAATCTCGGTCCTGAGGGGGCGCAGATGTGCCGCCAGTCCTGACAACAATAAATTAATGCACATACTCCTCAGCGCAAGATGATGTGGGGGGGGTGTTTAATGAAGGCAATTAAGTCAATAACAGATTCAATTAAGCCTGTTATGAGCCGAGTGGAGAGAAAAGGAGTGTGTGTGTATGTGTGTGTGTCTGGGAGACGATAAGTGAAGGTGAGTAAGACGTGGCGACCTGGGGGGCCCCGAACCAGACAGACAATCAGAAATAAACCCGGCAGTCGCACCTCATTCGGCCACCGTTATCTGGGAGAGAATTAATTAAGCCGGGTTCATTCATTCGCTGTTGCCAGGGCCTTTGGCTGCTAAGCTGATTATCCCTTCAACAGCAGCCATTCACTACCCTGCACTCCAACATGACACCACTGACCTGGGGTTGTGTGTGAGAGGTCCAGAGTTCATCTCTTCGGGCAAATTTTCACCACGTATGTTTATCACACTTTAGTTGTATTTATCCCAGTTCTATCTTAGTATTTATTTCTACTTTAAAGTAAATATGCCTACTCTGTGTCCCATTTGTTTCTAGTTTTGCTGTAACTGGAGCCTCATTGTGTTGCCTTATAGTGAACTGTATATCGCTAAGATGACAATAACATTTTTAGCATCATCAGCCATAATCCTCTATGTAATATTCCACTCTTACATGTCACAAATTATAATGAATTAAGCTTTAATTATTCTAACTTTTTGCACTTGCACTAATGACTCTAAAGAATGAGAAAGAAAGGGAGAACGAGGAGGTGAGAGGCTGGACCCAGATGAGGTTGGGGTAAGATCTAAATGCATCAGCGTCCCACCAGCTGTCACGTTTAATATCGTAAAAATACCCTCGATTCTGTGACTGCAGGGACCTTTTGTCAGAGTTATTAGTGGCGGCTCCAGAATAGGCCAAGGAATTAAGCAATTATAACATCAGCGCTGCAGCTGTCTTGATCCCCATGCCAAGTTTTTTTTTTTTTTTTTAATACAGCCCCCCCAGAGGGAACACACTCACAAGCTGCACCTCCTTCTTCTCTCACCGCATCCGAAAGTCCCTTTTCTCTGCTGTCCCGCTCACGTTTGATCTGTTTGCATTTACATAGTGCATTGTGACAACTGTGACGGCCATTTAGGTAGGAGAGGTGGGCCTGTAAAGGCCACTCAAGGAGTGGAAAATCAGGCCAATTAATGGCGAAAGAGCAAAACATCCCGGTAAACTGTCGCGACTGCACTGGCCAGTAAAGGTCAAAATCCCAAACAAGCAAGAAGTATCCTGACGAGCTCACCACAACGACCATGAAGTGACCTTCTGAAGTAAGTGCTTTTCCTCTTTAGGTTCCTGCATCACAGGAACATCACATCAGTTAATGTCCATGGTCTCAGATCTGCACTTTTATGCATTTTGATGCATTTCCGTGATGCAACTTGTTTGCACCCTCATTTGTAAGTCACTTTGGATAAAAGCATATTGCACATCAATAAACAAGTATACGTTTTAGCGTTGAAGCCTCAGTTCTTGGCGAAGAGAAACTTTCAGCGCCTTCTTTGTACCGCTTTGGCTCAGACTACCGAAATTCAGGCACAAGTAGACGAGTGGGGACTGTAATGTGAAGATGAGAGATGTTCTGTCATGTGACGACACCCGATGAAAATTGTCCTTTTCTTGAACACCTAGTGACATGAAATGATATAAATAATCAAACAACACAAATCAAGTATTCTGTATAAGATACTAAGATTACCTGATCCTACATCATATCGACCTTGTATTGTGTTCTGCTGGTGGACCCCTCTGCCAGACAGTCATCATGGTCATGTCGTCTTGCAGTGGCAACCTGTGTCACCTGGGGCATGGTTTCCATTGCCACCCATGCTGGATGAGGATCTGCAAGGACAGGCTGCGGAACCAGAGAGCCAGCTTCGCTTTCCTCTTTATTCCGGCCCGGAGAAACGTCAGGCGACAGGAACACCTGTTCCCATGATGCCCCTTCATCGAATAACACCACCCCGCACGCAGACTCGACCACCCCCACGGCCAGACAGCTGCCCCGGCTCGCATGATGCCCACAGGTTCCACACTCAATGGCTGCATTTGCCTTTGCAGGGTTCAGTGCTTCTGGGCAGGTGTTGAGACAAAGCCACTAAAGGCTCCTCCTGAAGGCTAAAATAAGATCTCGCTGCGTCAAATGACAGGAAAATCATTTCAAAAGCTGGAAGCATTAAATGATTGTTCTAGCACAGGGAACATGCTAGTTACGAGTTTGAAACAAACGAGCTATTTAGCTGCAAATAATCAGCTGCAATTCCTTGTTCATTGGCACTCTTTTTCAGTAATGGGGTGGGGTGGTTTTGATGGTGTGCTACAATATGTATACAGCACAATATTTACAAAAATATGAAAAAATGTATAGTTTTGCCTGTGATCGTGTAAGATCACATGCCTATGATGAACTTGGCCAAAAAAGACAGGCTCTAATCCTCACTTGTGACTGAAATGCTGCTGTCACACATGATTGTGGTTGTGTGCCCCAGGACTCACAAATCATTAAACCATTAAAATTGTCACGTCACACTATTTTTTACTCGCATCTCGGTGACATCATGGAAGGTCATATGACATGACCGGCACATTCTGGAATTGATGAGGTTAAAGGACAATGCCAGATGCACCTGGGACCGCAACTGTCTGGAAAGGACACACCACATCCAAGCGGCGGTGGTGGCTGAAGAAGTTTCTTTGAAAGAAGCATGTGAGGAAGAGGACAGATGGAGACAGCGATGACGACGGGATTATGACTGAGCGACGTGCGTCACTGTGTATCAGGGCCACGTCTGACAGACAGCCCAGCTGACAGCCAGTTTTGTTAGAAAGTCGCGGCAGCAATGAAAGTTTTAATAAAAGACCCCTCTGGTGAATCAGTCCAATCGCGCCCGAGAGTGAAGACGGAAAGGGACAGCACCACGCACACATGCTCTAGGCGTAGGGTGACAACGAAGAAGCCACCTTCACCATGCTCACCTCACCGAGCAACACTGCGGTTTGATGGTGGAGGGAATCTTGAGGACCTGGAAGGAATATTGGAGGTGTGGCGTGATGAGGGATGCTCACTCATCTGTCACGACTGAGCAGTGATGTGACAGTTGAAAGTGATGCCAAATGAGGGGACGTCACCAGGAGAAGCTTGTATGGCCCTCAGTGTGCTATTGGAAACCAAACTCATGCTCTCCTGGTGCCCGAACTCCCTAATGGAATGTTGTGATTTGAAGATGATTTAGTAACTGAGCAAAAATCAGGGTGAAAAACAGAGAGTGAAAAAAAATTTAAAGAATTGAATTGCCGGTGTTTATTTTATTTGAAATTTGCGATGGCATTCTTCATTCCAGAAGGCTTTGAGAAATGAAGGTGCTTTTATCTGTAGTGGTGATGAGGTGGTGCCAGCGCCATGTCTGAGATTAGAAGGTGGGAGAATACAAAAGAGCAAATGAGGATGTGCACTTCTATGGATATAAAGTAAAAACACCCGTGTAAAACTTTAAGAACCGCTTCTGTGTATTTTGTCCTGCTTTGACCCATCTATATTTTGACCTATTTCAGCTTGTTGATAACAGCTTTCTAGAGCTGCATATACATTTACATTTACAGCATTTATCAGACGCCCTTATCCAGAGCGACTTACAATCAGTAGTTACAGGGACAGTCCCCGTGGAGCAACTTAGGGTTAAGTGTCCTGCTCAGGGACACAATGGTAGTAAGTGGGATTCGAACCCGGGTCTTCTGGTCGAACCCGGGTCTTCGAGTGTGTTACCCACTGGGCTACTACCACCCTGGGCTACAGTATGTATACTCACATATACTGTATGTGAGTATTTATAATAGACATCTTTGGAACTATTATTGCACCATCTGTTGTTCTGAAGAAGCAGGCTGGTCACTTGATTGGTATAAACGGGTCTGAAGAATCTTGAACCCCAGTGAACATCCAAATCCAGAGAGCAGAGGAGCATGCACTAAACCTTACCCATGGCATTATGTAGTGAACCCCCCACAGATGGTGTCCTGGCTGGAGGCCTCTGCTGTCTCCCATGTTCAATAGTTTCACTGATTATCCAGTCCTTAGCACAGTGTGAATCAAAGTAGTAAAAAAAAAATATTATTTTCACTTCCAGGACAGACGGTGAAGAACAAAATGTATCTGTGTCGAGAAAACTTAGCACTTTCTCTGCCTCTGTTCCCCATCCCCACCCTTGGCATGAAACCCAAACCCCCTAAGCTCCCGACATTCCAGTTATACCGTGTTAGTCACAGCCGATCTTGGAAAAGCTCTGAGCCAAATGTTTTAAATAATTAGAGCACAATTCACCACCTGAGAACATGTCACTCGGTTCGCGATGGCCCTGCAGGGGGCGATGTTTAGTAGCATTGAGGAGCATGTTGCTCAGTTAAGACCTGCAGCGGTGGAGAATCGGTGATAATGAGGGAACGTGGACTACAGTTTATTCTAGCACCGAACCCCATCATCATTGCTCGGTGCTTTCTGGGTTCCTGGGCCGTCACCTGGAGGGAGAACGTCCACCTTGATTCAGGCTGTCCTCTGTAATACGATTAGGCAATAAGCAATGAGATAATTACTTGCTTTCTTGAGCGCATGTCAAATTGAGTCTGGAATATTTTATACACCAAACAAAAACTTGCCGCGAGTGTCTGAATATAATTTTGCTTCTAATGAAAATGAAAAATATCCAAGTAATCTGGAACCAGTCAGATAAAAATTCCGTAATGAAAATGTCTATCTCGCTTTTATGTGGTAATGAAGCCAGGAATGATTTAATGACCAACTGAATGAAATGTCGGTGTGTGTTTAGAAAATGAATCCTTTGGTGTTTGTTTAGTGATGCTGGACGGCTGGGCTGCTCTCTATTTTCTGACGCAGAAAGGTAGAAAAGTAGAACTGAACCTCACCATCTTCATCTCAGCCTTTAATTTTCAATCATTTTCATATCCACCAGGAAACAAACCTGCACTGAGACAAGTGATTTGGGGACTATGAAAGGCAGGCGTGATGGATGGAGTGGAGAAACGGATTTCGAGCAAAACATGGGCCGTACCGTGTAAAAGATTAAAAAGCAGGTGGAAATGTGCCGCTTGACCCTTCATGCCGGGTGCTTCTCCTAAGGATTTGAAGTGAAAAGTGATGAATTTTTTTCAGGTCTCAGTCTCTCCTTCCTTTCTTTTGACTCAGTTCTTTCTATTTTTTTTTTTTTATTTCTCGACAGCTATATCTGTCCCTTCCCCGATATCTGTCTCTTTAAAAAAAAAAATACCGTAATTTAGAACACCATGTTTTGTTAGGCTTATTTTAATTGTATTTTAATTATTTTAATTATGAAGTCTAAATGAAATCTACCAGTCAAGCTTGGCTTTTACTAGACCCACCTTCTTCAAAAAAGCTAATGGGACCATCTAGTGCCTAGTGTCAGTGATATCTGATCAAGTGTGAGACTCTGGCAACCTGCTTTGTGAAAACTTGTCCAAAATTGGTGATGCAACCAAAAAAAAATAAAAAGTTACTGGGTTTCATATGTGAAGCTCCTTCTAGAAAATGCTACACAGAATTCAAAGAATAATAAAAAAAAACATTAATTTCACATTCACAAACTGACAAAGTGCAAACCAAGTTAATTAAGCTGTTTTACATAAAAAAAAGTCCACACTGATTTAAATTCTGCAGATTTGACAACTTTGGAAAGTGTGCAGCTGTGCATGATTGAAAAGGTTGGACCCTTGTGCACATGCATAGAATTGTGGGTGTTCTGCTAGCATAGATGTATCACCAAAATATTTCCTGAAAGAAGGATATTGTTCTTGGTAGCATTTAAATCCTTGGCATTGGAGCGTTTCTTTAACATAAACATTGCTGAGTCTCTGTTGAGTCTCTTGTCCGTGCACTTTAAAAACAGTGGCCTGAAAATTGTTCATGCTCTGGGCTGAACTGCATTTCTTGTTTGCCTTCCACTGTATTATTTTTCGTGTAATACAATTTTCATTACATCATTCATTTACATTTACATTCACATTTACGGCATTTATCCAGAGTGACTTACAATCTGTAGTTACAGGGACAGTCCCCCCCTGGAGCAACTTAGGGTTAAGTGTCTTGCTCAGGGACACAATGGTAGTAAGTGGGATTTGAACCTGGGTCTTCTGGTTTATAGGCGAGTGTGTTACCCACTAGACTACTACCACCCTGGAAAAAGAAGTACTTACAAAAAGCTATGTAAACACACCAGGAGGATGTAATAAATTAAAGAAAAAAAGATGATTGTATACTGCTGGAATGTAGATGATTTCACTCGATTCTAGATCTGTTTGTTCTGTTCATTCCTCAAAGTGTATGGCTGTATTATCATATAAGCAGTCCCTAAATCTCCCGACATTTAGGCTTCTGATCTTGGATGATTTGGATGATACAGATTTGTAATCAGATGTGGAACAGCACATGGATGGATTTTAGATGGTTTATAAATTTCATGGATAATGGTGATTACAACAGCCTGGGTCAAGGATCACTGCAAAGGGCTTTCCACATTTCTGCAAGTCCACCCTCACCACTACTCTTCATGTGTTCACTTGCCTGTGTCCGAATGTGAAACAGTTCATTTCAGATCATTAAATCCTATTAGAGGCTGAAATTGTGCTGGGACAAAAGTCCTCCTTCAACTTCACCTTTCCAAGATCGCTTATTAAGCAAGAACTCCACTGATTAGTTCCATCATGCCAGTTAAGGCTCAACATACGGTAAAATGTCATGTAAGGGGACCAGTAAAGCGCAAGGTCAAATAACACCAATTCATTCTTTCGGGGTTGAACATAAGTAAAAAGAGAAAAGCTTGAAAAAATAACGGAGGTCTCGAGCTGAGACAAAAGGCCATAATTACAGTGTGCAGAGGTGGGTAATTTTGAGTGTTTGACCCTGGAAGGTCCTCTCACAGTGACAGTGAAAGGAACATGGCCGTTTCAGCCACTGGCACCATTCAAATCTCGCAGCGGCGAGCCTTTAAAGGCTGCGTGAAGGTACTTGACCGGGTCCATGAGCGCAGCGAGGTCAGACCAGGGTCCTTTTAAGAGCTGACATCTGGAGCGGCACCCAAATTAAAGGGTTATGAAGTCAAAACACAACACATAGTTTCATCATCTTGTACCCTGGGACAGATCTACAGGAAAAGAACAAAACCCAGCATTAGAGAACAAGTCTGATGTAACGCGTGAGAACAAATGGCAGGGATTTTATATGACCCACATTACGTCACAATTTTTCATCCTGCGGGGGGCTAATTAAGGGCTGTATTTTCCTGGTGTTACGAAGGTGGAAAGTCGTTTCTGATGCTGTGTAATTATTGCTGACAGTCAATGATGTTTTTATGAACAAATTTAAAAATAGAGGAGCCAGTAAGCATGTTGAAAAGCTGTCACGCAACCTTCTACTGGTACTTAGATGATAGGGTGGTAGTAGTCTAGTGGGTAACACACTTGCCTATGAACCAGAGGACCCAGGTTCAAATCCCACTTACTGCCATTGTGTACCTGAGCAAGACACTTAACCCTGAGTTGCTCCAGGGAGACTGTCCCTGTAACTACTGATTGTAAGTCGCTCAGGATAAGGGTGTCTGATAAATGCTGTAAATGTAAATGATCAAGTATTGATTAGGGATTGGGGCAAGGGGACTCTTTCTTATGAGTATGTGATATATTGGATGAGCAAGTTTCATGCATAAGAGCCGTCGGTCTTTGGGCTACTCCCTTTATTCCCTGTTCTATTACATATTGTTGAACATAATGTTAATATTATCCTGCTTTGTTTGGTGTGTTTCTTGCCCCTCATGCTTCGCTGGTTAGAAACATTGTGTTAGAGTCATAGCAAAGCAAATTACCATCCCCACATACTGCTCTGGGCGCCATTCATAGCTGCCCACTGCTCACTAACTGTTGAGGTCGTGAAAAACTTGCTTTTATCTGTCCTGACTTGACTCTGGACATGTGAGAACAGTTTCTTAGGTTTTTCACAGTAAAGATTAATACTGATATGATCCTGTATAGTTTCTCCCATCTGTGATGCTCTTTGCTTGCCTGTTTGTAATGCAGTGTTAGACCATTTTGATCATGTGTCCCTTTCCACTGTGGTAGGCATTATTAATGGTCTAAAGGCCACTTTCTCCCGTTCTTCTATTATTCTATAATACTTAGTAAAAAGCACTTTAAACTTACTCGCACCAGACATTTTTAATATTATTTTTTTTTTATAATGAGCCTCTACCAAAAAGAAATATAACCTCAATAATGACGACTTAATGAATTTTAGTCCAATTTCTCGATTTCAAAATACTTGAAAGGGTTCCAATACTTGAAAGCATCTTCAAGCTTTTATGGCCAGTAGTAATGTCAATAAACGTTCCAGTTTGGTTTTAAAATGAACCATAGCACTGAAACTGCATTACTCAGGGTTTATAATTATATTCAGTGAGCTGCTCATAAGTTCTAGTGCTACTTGACCTGACGGCTGCTTTTGATATCATTGATCACTACATACTTTTTTCGGCTGGATGAGTGGGTGGGAATCTGTAGGGTTGCTCTTGGCTGGTTTAAATTCTATTTTAGTAATAGGGTTTTCTAATTTGGCAATGGGGCTCCTCTTCTACTACTCACCTAAAATATGGTGTTCCCCAGGGTTCTATTCTGGGTCTCTTGCTCATGTATATGTTAACCCATAGTCTCATATGTGGGGTGTTGGTGCACATATTTAACCTGAGCCTGAAGCTGGTACCACAGCTCTGTAAAACCTCTTGTGTGGTACCAGTGCCAAAGACTCCACATCCCAAGGACCTCAACAGCTACAGGCTGGTGGCTCTGACATCCCACCTGATGAAGACCCTAGAGCGGCTGATCCTGGCGCAGCCTCGGCCTATGGTGAGCTCATCACTGGACCCGCTTTGGTTTGCTTACCAGCCTGGCATTGGAGTGGATGATGCCATCATCCACCTCCTACATCGTTCCAACACTCACCTGGAGACACCTAGGAGCACTGTGAGAATCATGTTCTTTGATTTCTCCAGTGCTTTCAACACCATTCTACCCAAGCTGGAGTACACAGGAGTGGACCATCATCTCGCCACATGGATCCTGGACTACCTCACTAACTGACCACAGTGTGTGAGGGCTGTGTTATCTTCAGTACGGGGGGCCCCGCAGGGAACGGTTCTGGCACCGTTTCTCTTCACAATCTACACTGCAGACAACTCCACTAACTGCTTCCTGCAGAAGTTCTCTGATGACTCTGCAATAGTCGGCCTGATCACTGACGGGGATGACAGGGAGTACATAGAACTGACAAGGGACTTTGTGAACTTGTGCCAGCAGAACTACCTGGAAAAACCAAGGAGCAGGTGGTAGACTTACGCAGGCACAAACATCCTCCACTGCAACCACTGAACATAGAGGGTATGGACATTGAGGTTGTGGAGAGCTACAAGTACCTTGGGGTTCATCTGAACAATAAACTGGACTGGACTCATACCACAAATGCTCTCTACAAAAAAGGGCAGAGCAGGCTGTACCTGCTGTGGAGGCTCAGGTCTTTTGGAGTACATGGGCCACTCCTAAAGACTTCTTATGACTCTGTAGTGGCATCAGCCATCTTTTACGGTGTGGTCTGCTGGGGCAGCAGCATCTCCACTGGGGACAGAAAGAGACTGAACAGGTTGATCTGGAGGGCCAGCTCTGTTCTAGGATGCCCTCTGGACCTAGTGGAGGTGGTGAGTGACAGGAGAATGGTGGCCAAGATGTCATCCCTGTTGGACAACATCTCCCACCCCATGCAGGAAATAAAGTGGGAAGGAGAGGTTCAGAAGGTCTTTTCTTCCAACCGCTGTCAGACTCTATAACAAAGACCTCACCGTTGACCACACACACAGAGACAAACAAACGTCAAATACCTCACGGTAATTCAACTGTACAGGTGTACCCATTGCACTTTACCCATTTTACCCATTACTTTACCTATTGCACATGTGTAGATCTCAATTGTACATTTGTAGATATATACATATTTGTTTTTTTCTGCTATTTACCTCTGTTTTTGCTGCTATTACATCTGTTTCTATCCACTTTCTTCCATAAAAAATGCAATTTCCCACTTGTGGGACTAATAAAGGTTGATCTTATCTTATATTTTCAAAATATGGCTTTTAGAGTCTCTGCCCTCCCTTTATTCCTCGCCAAACATATATCTTCAGTTGCTAAGATCGGATTTCATCTACTAAGAATGCTTGTTAGATTTAAGTCATTCCTAGGCCACTCGCAACTCATTATATCAATAAATCTCTACTCTCTCAGCTGTTTCTGGTACAAAATTTTAGTCAATTAGCCCAGTATTGGCCTCAATCCACTGGCTTCCAGTAGAATATAAAATAATTGTAATCTTTTTTATCTTAAATAGTGCAGCTACACCCTACCTGGCTGACATGTTGGGCTCATAAACACCTTCACGCTTACATGGATCAGAAATTGTTGGTAGTGTTAAACTGGAAAACTAGGGGTGATCGTGCTTTTGCAAACAGGAAAACCAGAGGTTATCATGATTTCGCAAACAGGAAAACTAGGGGTGATCTTGATTCTAAAAACAGGAAAACTAGGGTTTATAAATTTATTTTTGTCCAGTTACATTTACAGCATTTGTGGTAGTAGGGTGGTAGTAGCCTAGTGGGTAACACACTCACCTATGAACCAGAAGACCCGGGTTCGAATCCCACTTACTACCATTGTGTCCCTGAGCCAGACACTTAACCCTAAGTTACTCCAGGGGGGACTGTCCCTGTAACTACCCTGCTCTGAATAA